>NW_010388388.1:0-15734 GCF_000710305.1 Buceros rhinoceros silvestris | reverse complement strand
GCAGGAAAGACCAGGAGTGAGCAATTCCCCTCCTGCTCTGGCTGTTTCAAGGTGCACAGTGAGAGGAGGCTGCGGAGATGCGGTCCCCGTAGGTACTGTGCTCCAGCAAGAGAGACCATCTCCGTTGCAAAGGCAAAAGGTTATCTCTTTGCTAGCAGCTTGCAGTAGGACTTACTGGCTTCAGCAGTGCAGTGCTGCCAAAGCCCTCTGCTTCCAGTATACCTCTCCAAGGACTCATCCTTTTCTGATATCAAATCTAAACATTTCACCTTAATTTACAACAAAAAGCTTCTTATCCTAACCCCAAGGGATGTGGTAAAAATTGTACGTAATTTCATCATTTTCCCTCTTACAGATGTGTTTCTTCTTATTGTGGCTGGCATAAACACTGTCTTCTCACCTTCTCTTTTGTAGACTAAACAGATCTGAGGGTTTCTGTATCTCCTTATAATTCAGGGTTGTGATTTTTTTAAAAACTGCCTCAATCCTGCTGTGCTATTCTGGCTTCTCTGCAATTAAGGGATGCTGCCCACAGCCAGAGGCAGTGCTGCAGCGAAGGCCTCTGGGGTGCCATGAAGAGCCCACGCATCAGCTTCTGGTGTTTTACATTCCTCACTGCCCCATATACACTGCAGGATAGCATTCACATTTTTTTTGCAGCAGCATTATGTGGTTGACTGGCATGTGGTGAATGGTCCATGTTCAGGGTTAGCCCTTAGTTCCTTCTGCAGAATGGTTCCCTAGTCAGTTATTTTCCTGTGTGATTTCATTCATCTGATCCTTCATAAACATAATACTTGGCTAATTCAGTCTTAACTGATTTAGGAGATACTTTTTTTCTCTGACGTTTAATTTCAAACATACTCCACAGTGTTTGCAACCTCTCTAGTTTGGTGTTTTCCAGAAATTTCATAGGTACTATTATTCCATGAGCCAAGTTGCTGATGGAAATATTGATTAATATTAGGAACCCAGCAGCACTGGAACTTCTCGTTTGACAGCATGCAATGAGAGCCACTCCTTCAGCTAAGTGTGCCGTCACCCTTTAGTAATTCTGTCCAGTGCCCTACTACCACTCTTCACCCAAGCAACAACCACAAGTGAATAACAGTTTAGGAGTGAAGTGAAATACACCTTTCCTTGGTAACCTTGATTGTATTGTGTTTCCTGTGGCTGGGAACAACAGAGTATCTCAGAGGCATATTGCTTTCAAGCCATGGGTTATGTACCGTTGGCCTGAGCTAGATTTTCTTTACAGAAGCATGTTTCCCTGGCACGCACTTATCCTGGCTGTCTGGAGATACTTAGTTTGTTTTCTTGTTAGCCTTGTCTATGTCAAACTAATTGCTAGCAGAAGAAGGAGTTACTGTGAAATTTGTCAGTGGATTGGTATTTATGAAGGCATCTACTGGGGTATTGAGCTCTACCCCATCCCATCTCTCCAAAGCTGTTTTTTCTCTCTTGTGTCTAGGATCAGTTAAGAGCTACAGTTACTTGCATGCTTACATAGTGGATAGTTTTAAATTCATACCTTTATACGTTACATACCATGGAGGATAGAAAGGAATCTTACAGTGCAGCTTTTGTCTCTCAGTGGAAGATGGGAGACACAATTCCCTTCCTGTTTTCAAGTAACTAGAATTATCCAGAAGCTTCTTAGCATGGAGTGGGAGACCACAGAGACTTCTTGAGCTGCAGGGGTTCAGACTTCAGCAGGTGTTTTTCTCAAGTGAGGGCTGTATAGCAAAGAGTATTACTAACGTTGTTCCATGTATACGGATGAATGTGGCGTGGCTGTGTACATACCTAATTCTCTGGGATTGTCACCATTTTGACTAAATATTTTGGAGAGTCTCATGCTGTTCAGTGCAGAAGCTGTGTTTAAAAGCAAAGACATGACAAAGACTTGTGTCCCAGAATAGAAAATAGCGTACGTATTTTCTATACATATAAATGAAATTATTCCATAATTCACTTACAATATCATATTAAACACCAGTCAGAAGTACATGAATATTGAAGTACTTTCTACTCTAATCTGACTCTCATATTACAGATATTTTATTCATTTTCTTATCTTGTGTTCCAGATTCCAATAACTCTGAAAAGGAACATTTAGAAATGGATATGAAAAGAAATCAGAATGTCAGGTAATGGATTATTTTTTTTTGTACAAAAGCACTGGCCATGAAATTTTATGCACGTATTTAGAAAATTTGTCATACTTGATGACAACAGAGAACTTAAAAAGAATGCAAGATTCCTTTTAGATAGTAAGTTTGAAAGTTGTAAAATATTCTCTTAAGCTTGAAAATATCAATTTAAAAGAAGTGGCGAGTTCATGTATTTCTGTTATTCTGTGTAATTTTCCAGAATGAATAAATATTCATAAACTTATCTCACTTGAATGATTAGAAATTGTTTGGTCCCAATTAAACCTAAAAAGTTAGGAGGATAGGACAGGATTAATATTATAGGACAGTATTAATATTATCTCAATGATTTTATAAGATTTTGTTTTCAGCTACTGCTGTGATAATATTTTAAAGTAAAATTGATGGCATGCTGATGGTGTGCTGATTGTGTGTTGTTCCCGTTTGAAGCCAACCACACTGAAAAGTATCAAGTGTGACTTAAATTGGAATAATTAAAAATAATTAAAACTAAAATATATGGAGCACGGCAAAGTTTTAGCACAGAGATTGGTAATGCATTTACACATATGATTGATTTACATTTGATTGCATTTACATTTCTTAAACATTTGACATGTGAAAAAACATCCAGATTTTCAGCATTTAGCCAGCAGAGTCACAGTTACAAAGTAAAAATAGTGCAAACCATAGCGCATGAAAAATGTTAAAACTGAGTAGGGAGAGGAATCTTATAGAATATGACTGAATTTAACCGTGTGTCATTTTGATTGTAGAGGTGGCCCTAAGGAGCAGAAGATCCCCTATGTGCGACTGGAGCGACTGAAAATATGCACATCCGAAGCGGGGGAGCTCCCGGTGTTCAAGCTCCAGCCACGGGACAGTGAGCAGGAGGGCAATTTCCTCCTGATAATTAAATGTGGGACCCAGTCCTCAAGTATGTCTGTAAAAGTGAGTGGAATTTCTTGGAGGCTTTCTCCTGCTTTCTCCCCTTTATCCCGCTGGCATGTACCCACAGTTTGTGAAAGTCATGCACATTGTTATACAAGTCTGCCGATTCATTTCACCTTTAGACACTTCTGAGATGGGTTGAGGTAATCGAGAATCCAGCCTTTAGTCTGTGCAGCTTCCTGATAGTCTCTGGGATTGAATGTAACTGTAGTGTTTTGTATTCTAGCGAACCACCTGGCTTATCTTTGTAGTTACGGATGCAGAATAAACAGCTTAAAACTGACCTGAATGCATATTTGAGTGACAGGAACTGATTCTAGAAATCACAGTGTAGTAGATTTTTGAAAGCTTTGTATTCAGTTGCTGCATTGAATCTTGAGGGTGAACTTCTTTCCACGGAAAGAAATGGGAATTTCTAGTGGGAATAAAAACTATGTTTTTTTCTTTGAGCTGTTTACTGCAGAATTAGTAAATAAGATTGTAAAGTATCCTGTTCCTATGAGCCGTGATATCAAATCTGTACAGCTCTCTCACAGTGCTATTGCATTGAGATATGTGGAGGGAATGACTTGACCAAGGTATCCTGGCCAGCCAGTGGCAGACGTTGAGCTAAGCACGGGCTTGCTGAACCCCAGTGCCCTCTCCAGAGGAGTTCACTGCAGAGAAAACATTTTGTCTGCTGATAACCACTGCAGTTATATGCTTATTTGTTACAATGTCGATTGTGTGATCCCAGATTTTTCTTCCTTCAAGATAAATAAAGATAATCCACCTGAGGGACTGAAATTGAAAGAGAACTCAGAGGACACAGAATTTCCCGTATCCCAGGCTGCAGGACAGACACACTCTCCTCCTGTAGATAGTCTGTCTGTTGATCAGAAGTGCAGCAATGGCATCTCCACCACAAAAAAATCTCCGATTGCTGAGGAAGTCAGTCCCATTGAGAATGAGGATTTCTGTGCTGTGTGTCTTAATGGAGGAGAACTGTTGTGCTGTGATCACTGCCCCAAGGTCTTCCATCTCTCCTGCCACGTTCCAGCCCTGCTCAGCTTTCCAGTGTGAGTATGTATGACATTTTGCTAATGTGCTCGGTTTCTGCTTGCTGCCTTGGGGCAGAATGTATCCTCAGGGATGTACATGTCAGCCGTACACAAGGGCGAGGAATGCATCTTTGCTTGCCTCTTTTGTGACTTTTTTTGCAAAGGGAAGGATTGTCTTGCATTCTAGGAACTAGATGCATTATTAACAAGAACTGTTTCCAGTCATGTATGCCCTTTCTGCAGTTAGTGGGCTGCTAAAAGAGAGGAGGTGTCAGACCTAAGCTTTAAAAACATTCTCACAACTTACTGGAGAACAGTGAGATCTGAACTCTCATGTACCTACCGTCTGTGATGTAGATGTCAGCTCTTCTCTGCAACAGCAGTGACTAGCATAAGGAAAGGGCAATCAGTGAGTTCCCTTTCAGTTTTCTAGCCAGTTTTGTGGAAAATTGAGGATTAGTGGTGCTTTCGTATAAATGTTTGGGACATTGGTTTCTTAATACTTTCCCTAGGAACTTGTCACGGATGAATTTTATGTGACAAAGCCAGAATTAGGTACATGTCCACCTACCAGACTTTAAAAGCAGTGCGTAACTGGTGGTATGTAATTCTGGATCGTGTAACAAGTCATTACCAGGTGGGACCAGAGGCTACTTCATTTGTGCCAAGCCCCCATAATTGTCTCAGGTGAGAAAAATACATTGTGAGATACTGGTTTGGAGATTTTGGTTTGTTCTTCCTGTTCAAGAAGTAGGAACTTCGATCTCTTGGCTTTTCACTATTTTCTCTAATAGCCAAGTCATTATTAAACCTCTGGTTTCAAAAAATGTGAGAAAAGTTTTTCTTTTAAAATAAACTTCCTAGGCAAATTTAAATTCTAACAAAATAAATTAGTTCTCTTAACTAAAATTCCGTATTTCATAGTTCTTGAATATACCTTTGTCTGTAGTTGTTTGGGCCCTGACATTGCAGAAGTTGCGTCACTGCCTTCATGAAGCTTTTCAAGAGGTTTCTGAAGATGGATCTACTAGGAAGGACACAGGCCCATGCAGAATTAAGTCTTTTTTGGTTTGGGAACCTCTGTGCTAGCACCACATTCTGACCTTTTATGATAATGTGGATTTTTTAGATAAATATGCCAATTATCATATCAATTGGTAATAAATATATCAATTATCAAACAGATCTGGTTTTGTCTCCTGACCCAACTGCTGGCTATTTTTCCTTATTTTTTTAAAAAAAACAGCACTTAATCGATGCATGCACTGCTACATGATACACTGGTGCATGATTCCAAACATTTACTATTGTAGGTGGTTTTGTTGTTTTTTTTTTTCCTCTGTGACAGAAACCGTGCAATGATAAGAATCTGAAATTATTATACTTCTAATTAGATTAAAATAAAATGTTGAAGAATATTTAGTACAATGGGCTTCAGATTGCCTGCTGTTGTTATACCAGTCAAGGCTGAGACTTGTTTCCAAATACAGTGATTCCTGACATTTGTAATTTGACAAGATTGCTGACAAAATTTGACACAAGTTTTTGGTTTCTTGTTTTACAGGGGAGAATGGGTATGCACGCTTTGCCGTAATCCAGTGAAGCCAGAGGTAGAATATGACTGTGAAAACACACGCTACAGCTACAGCCACAGCTATAATGCAGAACGTGGCCTTGATGACTATGACCAGAAGGTAGGAATAATTATGTATGGTACTGTTTAGAAAAGGCCACGTGATCTGAGCGTGAGGCTTTGCCTCCATGTTGGAAGGACGACTGTTTTGACTTGGTTTCTGTTTGAATGTTTCAGAGAGCAGTAAATGCAATAATAAAAAGCGCTGTTAGGATTCGGTTCTACCATCCTATCTAGGCATTAGTCTTCAGTTTTAAAATGAATGACAAATTGTTGAAAGATGAAACAGGCAGATCTGGAATTCCTTTCTCCTTCAAACAGGGAAGTAGCACTCAGCAGCAAAGCGAGCTGCCCTGACTCAACTTTGCCTGGCTTTCTGCCACTGAATCTTCTTTCTTTAAGACTTGGCACCTTCTCAGACATCTACTTAGGCCAGTTGCAATGACATTTTTGTGATGTAGACATTTTTTGACTTTCAGTTGGATTGATATCATCATATGGTCTTCATATTTACCATTAATCCCCTTGAAGATGACATTTAGGCACTGTTAACTTAGCCTAGAAGAAAGCTTATCTCTTTACATCCCGATTACCAGTTTCCTCTATCATCTGTCCCACAAAAAAATGCCTTTTCTTAAAGTCCACTTGGTACTTGGAAGCCACAAGTTTTAAACAAATGTCCTGTGTATATTGGTGTCAGCTGGATGGGAAGGCTAAGTCCACACAGCTGGGTATAGCTGCTGAGCTGGCTCTGCACAAGTGAAGCCTGAAATAAGGTACTGGTTTAGTCTGAGCACCACGCATAAAGAAACAACAATAGTCCTTAAAGCACTGGGTTCCCTTGGCAAGGCCTATGAGCATAGCCACAGCACTGCTCAAAATCATCCATGCTGTTCCCAGACCTGAGCTATTCTGGCCATGAAGAGCTGGGCATGACTTGATGTTGATATGGTCCCTGTTTCTGTTGGTTTGGGTATAACTGGCCAGAAACAGTTGAAATCTGTGTCTTGATTAGCGAGGTTCTGTTTAGAAAATGGAGCTGATTAGAAATTCCGTTGTGTGTGAGCAATCATGGCTTATGTTTTTGTAGTGCATTTTTTTGCATCAGTGAAAAAACCAAAGGCTAGTATTTTACTCATTAATGATGATCAAATGGAGCTGTTTCTGCACATACCACCAGCCATGTAACTTATATTCATTTGTACGAATGGATATGAACAGTGTGAGACATTCTCCACCTAACTGTTCCCATGCTGCCACTGCTCTTCCGTCAGTCAAGGGCCAAGGAACAGTGCAGGAGGGCAGAAAGGAAATAGGTATAGCAATGAATTCCCAAGAATTTCCAGGGAAGATACATGCATGCAGAACATTTTACATTATGTTCCTTTTCTTGCATTTCTTGACTACCCCCGCTTTCAAAACCACAAAAATGCTACGAGGGAAAACATCCCCCAGGTTACAGTAAAGTGTTGCATTTTGCATCAGAAATGCACGAGAACTCCCCTTGTTGTTGTTATGATTGATTAACTAAGGGCAAGAATGAAACTCACTTGGTTTTAATTATGAATTTCAAATTTGGCTTCTCCAGAAGTGTGAAAAGCTGGTGCTTTCCTTGTTGTGCAGTAGTATGAGCCTCCCATTCCACGAACCCGTCAGCCCCCTGGTGAGTACTGCACCCGCATGGGTCAAAGAGAATCCAAAGAATGCTCTGGGACAGCTCGCGAGATTCTCCTTTGTCTTCTCGAGAGACAGTCATTAGCTTTTTTCCTGAACTGTGTTGCTTCCGTGGGAAGTGAGGTGTTTCTGTTTTGCGGGTGCTTGGAAGGTGCCAGGCTGGAGGCAGATAAATGCTGGCCAATGTTCGCAGACCAGGTGCGGGTGTCAATTTAAGATGCTGGTAGGATACTAAAGGTGTATGAGGGGTTTCAGTGATTAAGAAAGCTGACTTGCTGCACACGTGGAGAACGTTGCACTGCCATAAGAGAGGTCTGCTTTCAAAATAGCTCTGGACTCCCTCTTTTCTGGTGTTCTGTACAAAAGTGGTAACGTGACTGTTTTAAGGGGAAGATGCAGACGGCTGTTTCATCCATGTTCTCCACATTTGCAATATTAACTGGCTATTTTAAGGAAGATGTAGATTCATGCTATTTTGCAGTAAAGTACACTGTGAAACTAGTTGGAGGAAGAAAATGAAAGGAAAAAAAGAAGATTTTATGTGAAGTACTAGTCCAAATAACAATATAAAAAATCCTTCCACTTAGTAAAGCTTGCCGTGAACTTATGGAACACGTTACCTAACAAGTAGGTTGTGACCCAGAAAGATTTAAAGAGTGAGATATCCTGGTAGCTGGTGCCCATTGAAAAAAGCTTTTGTTGAACTTTAACAAGAGTGCAGAGTAGCATATTTAAGTCACTCTTGGCAGACTGCTTCCCATGGTATCAGCTGCTGGTATCTCAGCACATTATTTTTGTAACTGCTTGGGGGAAATGTTAGCTAATTGTCAATGTTACATATATTATTGGTTAGGGTTAAATGATGACATTTATATCTGGGGATAGACTTTAGAAAGTGCAAATGCAGAGCAGTCACTGGAATGTGGTGGTTGCAAGACCAATCTTGCAAGCAAATATGTTTTTAATCAAACCAAAAAATACCCAGGAAAGATGATGTGCAAGTGTAGGCCCCAGAAGACTAAAGCTCTCCTCCGTGATGCAAAGGATCCTCTGCAGCAACTTCTGTCCAAACTTGGATAGAAGTCACTGAAGAGAAAATGTTTTAGTTAAAAATGTTACATACGGGTATTTTATTGCAGGCTCGGCATTATTATCAGATCATCAAAAGGCCAATGGATTTGTCAGTCATACGGAAAAAGCTGCAAAAAAAAGACAAGTCCCACTATTCTGCGCCTGAGGAACTTGTGACTGACGTGCGTCTCATGTTTTGGAACTGTGCGAAGTTCAATTATGTAGGTTTCTCATATGCATGGGTGGGGGGTGAGGGTTGCTCTTTCAAGCTGTCACACTGGTGTAACTATTGGTTCCACTGACATCAGGTATGGAATTAGGATAAACAGAATTAATCAGTTTTACACTTTGGAAATGATGTGGGTTTTTTTTTTTTTTTGATGACAGAAATAGAGATATATATGGATCTGAGAACTTGAGACATACAGATCTAAAATTGAAGAGGGCCATCTTATCAGACTACTTTTTGGAACGATGCTGAATTTTCTGTGAGAAGCCTCATAGCCAGCAAACTAACTAGGGAAAATTCAGGCGCATACTAAGGAATGTACTAAGCAGTGATGACTGCTATTCCTTCTAGTTCACTGCATGTCTCTCTTTTTCTTAGAGGTGTAGAAATGTGCTCCTTAATAACATCATCTGGTTTTTACTTACATTATAAATGCAAAGGAACTGATGGACTGTAGAAAGTGCGCAGGAGGCTAACGGAAATGTAGCAGACAGAACCAAGGCAAGATGTTAGGGCACGGCAGTCATCTGGGTTTGATCCTTCATGTTTTCTGTGTGTGGTAACAGCAAGTTGTTGTTCTCTTACAGCCAGATTCAGAGGTTGCGGAGGCTGGACGATGCCTAGATGTATTCTTCGAGGGCAAGCTGAAGGAGATTTATCCAGATAGGCATTTTCCTTCAATGCAACAAGAAGATTCCGATTCTGAAGTGGAGAGCCAGAACAGTAAAATGCTGCCCCAGGATTTTCAGTGGCCATCACATGGACAGGAGTGCATTCAGCCTAAAAGGAGACGGCGCCATGCTGTAAGACTGCAAAAGCAGAAGCATTTGGATGCTAAGTGGCCGCCCTGCTAATTCTGTTTACAGCTACTGATGGGAAGTTTTGACAGGGCTGCGTGGGAAAACTGTCAAGCTTCTGTCACAGAGATGCGATCAGTGCTACAATTTTATGTCAAGATCCTCTGAGTGGAATAAAGTGTCAGTTGTGTATAAATGTATGAGCATGAACAAATGAAGTCTCTCAGGCCACACAGTTATCTTCCTAGCAGAAAACTCCGTCAAGATTTTTACTGAAAAAGACTAAGCCCTCTAGCTCTTCGCTGTTTGTTTCCTTTGTACGCAGGAAAGTGAAAAAAACTGGAAGAATGATGTTTCAGCCAGCTAACAGCCTTCCTCAGGTATGACCTCCTCAAGATGTGAGATTTACTATGAGGAATACAGCAGCACAACTGACAGAGTTAAGGTGTGTGGGAGGAAAGCAAAGCACTCGGGCTGTTTACGTAAACTCTCCTAATCTGCTGACCATATGCCTTATTTCTAGATCTGGTGGATAGGTAACAGATCCAAAGTGTTTGAATCTGACAATATTTAATCTGTTAAATAATGTGTATGTTTTGCAGTGTTTACACCGAAGTACTAATTTTTTGCTGATAGGTAATGATGATTAATGATGAAAATAAAATGCTTATAATATCTAATACTGCAGTACCATTTTATAATCCGTTCAACATGACATGTCTGTTTTAGAGAGCATGGGTAACCATGTAATAATCTTGCAACCTCAGTGTGAGTGTTGGCCATGCTTTGTGATCAATACAACATGTAGTCATAAAAGCTGTAATCCTGTGGTCTTATTCAAAGATTTTTCTGGGAGCTTGACTGCTCAAGGCCGATGAGATAGTCTAATGTGATTATCTGATTAGCTGTTCCTTTTGAAGCAGAGCATCTTCATTAAATCACGAAAGAACAAGTGGTGGTACTAGGGCTCTGTGTGAGCTGTTTCCGAGTACATACTGGATGCTCTCGTTACAAGGAATGATTCTTCTGATAATCTAATTCAAGCTCAGTAAAGCAGTGTGGTATTTCTTGGGTCTCAAAGGTAGCATTTTCATATAACACAAGGCAGTTGTTTTTCTTTAAAACAGATATTGGAATCCAGTAAATTAACTATTAAGTAAATCACATGGTTATAGACATGCCTATAAAATAACATCATATATTCCTGATTTTCTCTTCACTTATTTCTTGTAGTTGTGATGACCAACAGTGCTAGAAGATGGTGATAATGTGTATAAGTAGAAGCTCAAACAGAATGAAGGGATGTCTAAGCTGCTTTCTTTTTTTCTAAATTCCTCAGTGTATTGGCACACCACCACCAAAGGCCGGAAAAGCAATTTTAGAGTTCACTTGAGCAAAGGGTAGGATGTAATTGTAAAGCCTGAAGGGTGGGGTAGGTAACAAGACATGACACCTGATAGAGAGTGATGGTTTGCAAGCTGCTTCCCATCTCTTCCAGAAGCAGGTGAGCCAGATCTTTGCTTGGCCACAGCTTTCTTTGTGTGTGTGAGGTGCACCTTCCTCCTTAGAGCTTTCCCCAGCAGCATAAACCTGGGCTGTGGTCTGGCTCTGACAGAGAAGGGTTGTTGCAGGTCTCAAATGCAGTCAAAGTTCATTTTAATTAGGTTCCTGTAAATAGAGATGATATTTTCAGCATAGTTTATGTGGGCTATTTTGTCTGGTGACCATGTATGTTATTTTAGATAACATATTAAAGTAAAGGTTTATATATGAAATAATAAGACGTGAATGTCATATTCTACTATCCCTGTGACTTACTGTTTGCCATTAACTTGGTAGTGAGCTAATGTTTTCTTTTCTTTGAAGAAATGAAAATCTGGATATTATAAGCTGACTGGAAAACTGTGAGATGAAGGGACAGCCTTTACATTTTCTGTATGTGAATTCCTATGTGTCTGCTTTCTGTCAGACTCCTGTTCTAGTATCAGTAAGTGTCTCAGCAGAGGGAAATGAATGCAGGTTTGTAACTCAATTAATCACCCTCATCTGTGCTACAGGTATCACCTTTTCTCAGTTGGTAATTAATTCCTCCACCAAAGACCTATCTTTAACCATTAAGAGCACAAAAATAATATGCTATGTAGCCGTCATCTAGGGGTAAAGGCAGAAATGGGAGAGACTACTGATGAGTTCCTTTTTTCCTGGAAGAGCAGAGTCAACAAGAGCCTGCTTCTATTTCTTAAAGGCTACAAGTTTGTTAAATGTATCATTAGCTTTGGAGAACATCTGTTTTAATAAAATTTATCCAGGGTATATTATACCTTTATTAAAAATAGAAGTGTATCAGTTCGTCATCATATCTAAGATACCTTTGGGTGTATGCTGGCAGGACTTTATGGCCTGGGCACTCTTAAAGCTAACTTTGTCTTTGATTACTTCTCTAGGACATAGTAACAGTTAAAGTTACTCACAAACTTCATGTCATGTTGGTAAGCAGAACAAAAACTGGACTCTTATGTATGGCTTCATGTACGTTCAAACACGAATCTGTAGGTCAGCAACTTCTCAGTACCTTGAGTGTTATAAAAACATTATCCATCTCGGATGTTGCCTTAGAATGGCTGGCTTGTGATGTTCCTGCTGCTTGATTCCATACCACAAAGGCCTCTGAACTCTTGGGGAGATGACTCGGTTGAGGTCCAGTTGCACGCTAGTAATGGCGTTAACAGGTATGAAAGGAAGGATGTCTCTTCTGAAATCTAACAGCCCATGTGGCCCAGAAAGAGAAGTGATAGGTTGCTTTCTCTTCTATCACACAGGCTGTTTCACAAGCCAAACTGTGTAGCAAAGGAAGCAAGGAGGAACCTCTGAAGCTTTCCACTGAAAGTGAGTATAGAGAAGCGACTGCCAGGAACCCTGTGAAAGCACGAGGCTCCTGCAAGTGCAGCCAAGAGCACGATTTTCCTTTTGTCTTTAGTAAAGGGTTACATGTAAAATGGGAAAATCCACTTTGTGCTCAAGCAGTTGAAGAAGAAATTAATTAAACTTCAGTAACAGGTCTGTTGAAGAAAAAATGGCAGCTACAAATTTGATTTTCATTCCCCTACAGACAATTTCAAAGACATGCTTCTTGCAGTATCATGACAGCAGAATGGCATTAGAGTTAGTACGAACATATGTTTAACGATTCAGATTATCGAATGACTGCATGTTTATATGTGTAATGTGCTTTGCTGTACAATAAAATATGTGAAATGTATTTTTGCACATCAATCTGAAATTTTTGCTCTGAGTACATCTGCTTTAAATTAATATGTGGATTATTTAATATCATTTGACACTTTTAGATAAGTTGTTAACTACTGATGGCAAAGCAGAATGGTTACAAAAGCAGCTATGCTAACACAGGAGGTAAGTTTTCTGTTTGTGCTGGAATTTTCAATACCAAGTAAATATTTTGCCTTTTCATTTTTAAATTAGTGTAAGTGAGAAACAGACATACCATGAACAAGTAACAAAAAAAATGTTTGTAGTTCAAATGTATCTATACGTTAAAGTTCCAAGGAACATACCACTTACTAATGAGAGGAAAAAACTATCATAGTGTATTTAATCAGATGGAATCAAAAAATATATTCTAAAATTGAAAATGCTAGAAATTTAAGAACTATGGAATAATTCACTAAAAATAGAACAAAAATACTTTACTGGCAAAAAGTCAAGCAGATACTGCACATGTTTTTCTATCATTGGTTGTTCCTCTCTGTTGGTTTATGGGAGTATACAACTATGAGCAACAACTTTCTGACTTGGAGGGGTAAGGAATCCTTTCAGGGTTACAGCCGTGCTGCTCTTCAGACATAATTAAGAGAGAATTTGTAGGTAGGGATCACTTTTTTATTGTGCAAACAGGAAAATGTAGAAAAACATCTGGGTATGCAATTCCTTCAAGTGAATTACAGGCGATAGACTTCAAAGACAAATATCATCTGAACTCCTCTGACTTGAATTAGATATCAATGAGAGAATCTGAGGGAACATAAAGACAGGTGGTAGTCATGGAGGGGGCACATCTTTTGCAGCTGTCTTTGTAGATCAGGAGCAAGAAGTGAGAGGTGGAGTGATATATTTTTGAGAAATGTTACCCCACTGCCTGTTACTCTCCTTTAGTAAATGTTTATGAAAGTCTGTTTCACCGTGTAGGTATGTGCATTTTCATGAGAACATTTAGTAGCATTTAGTCTACTGAGTAGACTTTCACAGAAGTTTATATTAGGATACGTTACAGCAGGACGTGGCATTTGGATGGTTTTGTTGTGAAAAGTGTTTGCTGTGCGGATGAGGAATTGCAACGTTCAAATCTCTTGTAAAATACCTAGCTCCACTTGCTCCATTTGCATTCCAAGTGTTTGAAAAGAGGTTCTTGAAAGATAATTTTCAGATAACTTCTTCCTGCATAGGATGTAATTTGTAAAAGATTCCCTGTAAATTCTATCTCGCAGTGTATTTTCACTGCAGAAAAGTCCTTTTTAGGTTAAGGAGTTAAGACACGCAAGTGTTTTTCCCAGAGCAGCTAGGGTAGTGTCTGAAGGTCAGAGAGTGTTTTATTGCTTTTGGAGAGTGTTTGAGATGGTTACCAGTTTTATGGAAGTAGCAACACTGATTTATGGTTGTGCTGAGGATGTTAGTTTGTAAGTTACTATTCTTGATCTTGATCGTAGAGCCTAGGACAATTATGTCAGTGTGGAAGTGTTCCAGAGGCACTCTGATGCTGAGGCAACATGTATTAAATTTGTTTTGAAAGTCAGTGAGGGGATCCAGGTTTCCGGTACGGATGATAAGTAAGATGAAACATAGTTGTTTTAAGCATAACATTGATGCTGTGTTCCTGGATGGTCTGTGCTGAGATGATATGTCTCTCCTTTATTCTAACGGTCCTCCCTTACCTGATGCACTTAACTGCCTGCTGCACTAGAATGACTTTTTGACAATGATTCTCATTAACAGTTGTGAGTTCACTTTAGATGGAAAAACAAATTTCCATTTTATATACACTGACATTTGGGCAGGAAATGTAACATACTTGAATATTTTTCCTTGTTTGCTTATTAGCCTGCTTTTGCCTCTGATGAAGTTAGTAAGAGCAGCAATGGTTCTTATATCGCTTATAGATTCAGTACTTGCTCATTATTCCATGATATCTTACTCTAGGAAAATAGCACCAAGCTGTTTCATTTGTTCCAGCAGACTTCCTAGAATTTCTTACTCTAGTGCGCATATGGGACAAACAGGGAAGCCATGAGACACATTATGGGAAAGTCACTGTGAAAACATTGTAAAATATTCAAATCAGAGATAATGTTTGGCTTGTACCTCTGAAATGATGAGATCTGCTCCTGTGCATAGATGTTATAGACTTATTAATTCAGCAGTTTGTAATTAAATGATTAGCTAATCAAATTATTCCCTCAAGAGTACCTATGTAAATGTATTGAAGACTGGTTGATTTAAGCAAGGTCACTCAGAGATAGTATAATTTTCAAACTCGCCATTATGAAGGATAAGAAACAAAGCGGAAGAGATCTCACGAGGAAAAGGGAGCAGGAAAAGTCTGTTAACCTTGTACACGTTTTCTTGTAATTCCTGTGGGGGGGAAAAGAAGTGGTTCTGGAGCTAGAGATTCAAAATCACATGGAGCTATTCCCCTGTCAAAACTGCAGTACAGGTTTTAAAATGCATCACGGTAATTAGCTATTTTATCTTTTGTTTTACATCCTCTTGTCAAATGGGAACAAAAGGAGAACTTTAAAGGAGCTAAAGGTGAGTAAACAGAAGGGCGATTCTGTGGGGTGGCGTTGGAGTATTGCTATTGCTGATTTCGTTAGAGAAGTTAAGTTCTATGCAGAGCTGTCCCCAAAGACTGGAGCAAAACTGCTTCTGCAGCTCGTAAGGGTAAAACGCTTACCCGGTATTATAAAGGGTGGGAGGAGATGACGGTACTTGTTTCCTTCTCCCACAGTGAGTTTTGCAACCAAAGGGTTTTTCTCAGACTCCTCAAAAACACTGAGGTACTGGTCACTTCCAGAGACGGCGGCACAGCCCGGGTGGGTCGCCGAGCTGTCCTGATGCCGCCGAGCTCAGGTGTGCCAGTGCTGCCTTGGGGCCAGTGACCCAGCGAGCGACCCG
>NW_010388387.1:1096-1311 GCF_000710305.1 Buceros rhinoceros silvestris | reverse complement strand
GAGGGGGGGAGAAGGGAGGTGGGGGGTGGCGTCTAGAAAACCGGTGGGAGGCGAGGAAGCCTTAGGAGGAAAGTAAGGAAAGTAAGGAGGCACCTAAGCTCTCCCCAGCAGATCCGCTTTGCCGTGAATCGTCCAAAGCGCACACGGCACAGCCCCGTCGGGCAAACGGCGTGAAACCCCGTGATGACACACTGCGCGCCCGGATGCAGAAAACC
>NW_010388387.1:561-901 GCF_000710305.1 Buceros rhinoceros silvestris | reverse complement strand
GAGCTTTGTTGGTTCAAATTTCCCTGTCCAAACAGACATCTATAAGCTATTGTGCACAGATTATATTTATCCATCGCCTCTCTCGCCCGTCCAGCCCCGCTCCCCGTCTGGACCCGGCCGCCGCCACTGCCCCTCCCCGCCCTGCCCTGGGTGTCGCTTCTGGAAGCAGTTACACTTCACGGAGAAAACGTCAATAGAGCAATAACGACAGGGGAGAGGCGAGATTTATACGGGCGAGATTTGTGGGCCAGATGAACGGGCCACAAGGCTCCATTTGGCCAAATTCCCGCATATTTCTTCGGGACTGGACAGGCTCCATCTAAACGATTCCCAGGCCGTG
>NW_010388387.1:0-360 GCF_000710305.1 Buceros rhinoceros silvestris | reverse complement strand
ACACAGCCTCCCAGCCGTCCTGGGTGGTCGGAGCGAGGGGAGCACAAATACATGCCAACTGCTAGGCCGTGAACAAAAGGGAAATGTAGCCCTATGTCCCGGACCTGTTGGAAGCATTTGTTCCAGTCAAGATTTTGCATTTGTTCAGATCTGGAATAATAGGTGATTGACGCCTTCCCACAATGTGCTTTAACTCTCCGGGATAAATCGTGCCTTGTTCCTTGTTGTCATGGTTTTCAATAGGGTTCAATGGGATTGAACCACTATCGACTCTGCTTTACGTCTCCGGCAGCCCCGTCCATACAAATTTATTAGTTATGTCTTTTTAAATGAGATTAAATTGAAACGACGTGGCCGTTC
>NW_010388386.1:10135-10369 GCF_000710305.1 Buceros rhinoceros silvestris | reverse complement strand
CTATGCTGACACCAGTGAGGCTCCGGGGGCCCTCCAGGCAGCTGCTTCTGCTCCTGTGCATGGCCACGAGCCAAGGCACTCTGCTCTGCCTTTTTGGTGATGTTCCCTCCTGCAGGCTACCCCCACTCCCGCCCACACGTCTGCAGGGTGGGGCGAGGTGGCCAAGGGCAGCCTCTCCAAGGAAACCTAAGTGAAAAAAAAAAAAAAAAAAAAACAGGTTTTCTTTCACTCCCC
>NW_010388386.1:0-10055 GCF_000710305.1 Buceros rhinoceros silvestris | reverse complement strand
AAAAAAAGGCAGCTTTCATTTCCAGCCTCTGGTCAGAAATGCTCGCCAATTCTGACAGGCTGCTGCGGGTTGAAGGAAGTGTAGTTTTTCTTCGTGAACAGCCAAGGCCCAAGTTGCCCTTAGGACTTTGTCACCTAAGGAGGAGAAAATCGCATGCTCTGTCCTCCCTCTCTCCACGTGCAGACAGCCCGCCAGCATCAGAGAGGGCCATGGGCCCTGCTCCATACAGCTGTTCCCGTTTTCAAGCAGACCCATCCTCGGAGGCAGCTGTTCTCCAGTCAAACAATGATAGCAGCACAGCAGAAAGCTCATCCAGACCAACCCCAGTGCACAGGGCGGGTGCAAGACATCTTCCAGGCGCAGGAAAGGGGCCACCGCAGCAGTTTTTCTTCCCTCTGCTGCTCCCCACACGGGCAGGAAGCAGTGCAAGGGCAGGCGAGGCGTGCCAGGACACCTCTTGGCCCAGCCAGCCCCACGGGGCAGGTTTTGGGCAGCTGGCTATCTGCAGCCAGTAATCCCGGCAGCGGGGAGCATTCCCGTGCTGAGCTGCAGCCAGCTTCGGGCAGTGAAAAGGTGACAGCCAAGCCAACTTCATGTAGGCCCTCGGAGCCTGCAGCTCAGACCCCATGTCAAGATTAGGAAAGTATGCACACACAGAGAGCACATGAGCTGCTGGAGCGCTTTTGTTTAACTCTTGCGGACACTGTCTGCTGAAGGAGTTTGGGTTCACGGCCATGCTTCTTACCGATTATCTTCAAAGCCAACTCTTCTCAGGCCATGAGACCTGCGACACTTCCTCAGGCTGAGCAATACCTTCTCGAGCAGGTCAGAAACTGAAGTCAGCGAGACGAGTCTGGAGCTGCAGTTCACACGGGTTAAAGATTCTGGCTTGTGTCACGAATACTTTTTCTGAAAGTTAAAACACAAGCCCCAGTCCTGAAACACTTCCCCCAACTTTGCCCATGGCAGTATTTTAACTTAAATGGAACAACCTACTTAAGTAGAATTATATCTGTGTTTAAAGCGATTGCAGGATCGGTGCTAGGTGTGATCTAGACTTGCCTTTGACATACACACAACTCCCTCAAATTTAAAAAAATACCTCGAGAGCCATCAGGCTAAGCTGTGTTAAGATAAAAAGAAAAGGATGAAGACATTGGTAACCCTCACCACAGCCCATTTAAAATGTACACTTGCGTATGCTGTAGGATGAGTCTCAGGGCAGAATAAATAGGGATGCCTGAAGGCTATGTCTGGAAGCGAAAGAAGGGTCCCGAATACTCAGTTTATCCTGGCAAAGAGGAGAATCAAAACCAAGCAGATCCATCCACTATCAGCACCACTGAATCATCACGATTTTTTTAATTTTACCTCTTCCAAGGAGTAAGAATTTAAGTACGGTAATGTTAACAATCCTGAAGAACAAAGAAATCCCCCTTCAGCCAAGAAACAAACTCAACTCCTTCCTTCTGTGTACCAAGCACAAAAGTGCCAGAGAGAAACACGAGTTTCCCTGGAACAAACCAGTCAAATTCATTCAAATCTTCCCGAAGTGCAACAGGGCAGAACCCATTCCTGTTCCCAGAGCTTATTACGGTAACATGACTAAACTTGCTCAGCAGTCCAATGTGATAGGATGCATCCATTTGCTGATGCCAGAGGAAGATGCATGTCTCCTCTACATGGCACTGCTCTCACAGGCTCCTTTTCCCAAGATGTTTTGAAAAGCGACCTGCTGCGTACATTCTTAACGAGTCACAGTATCACCGGCTGCACAGGCGTTTGACCTCTGCTTGCTATGCACTGCGGGCAAAAATCTGACAGCAGCTTATTCCAGCCTTGGTAACACCAAACTGCTCCTACAAAGCTGGCTGGAACAGATGACCACAAGGCACCGATCACCTTCCAGATGGACCCCTGGACTGGAGAAAATGCAACTGGTTTAGTACACGAGCCTGCGTGTTTTATATTGGGGTTGGTTTAATGCAAGTAAGTAAACCAACTGCTATGGGAGTCTACTCTTGGGGTCTCATTTCTCAGTGTTTCTACTATTCCATACGCTTTCGTGTTGTGTAAACAACTGATACATACATCACTACTGGGATGATCTAAGAACTCAGTTTAAAGCGACAATGCGAGTCACTCAAGGCAAGACAAACAGACTACTCTGTGAAGAGCAAGAGCCAGCAACTGCACTTCACTTCAGTCTTGGGAAGGTGATGTATTGAGGGGGTGACATCTTCCTGCTCCCAGTTTCTTCTTCTAATTTCTCAATTTCAGAACCTTGACATTTGTCATTTTTACATACAGACCTAAAGCAAAAGAGACAGAGAAGGACATGCTCTGACTGTGATGCTTAAAAACACCTATTACAGTGCTTCCAAACCAACCAAACAGATGCTGAACACATACGTGCCTACGCTTGCACCTACACTGCCTAGAAAAAAGGCAAAAAAAAAAAAAAAAGATCTTTGTCCCTCCCTCCTGTGCAAATAAGCATTTATGAGAGCAGCCCAAATTCTGCCTTGCAACCAAAGTTCTCTGTTTATGTGCAGACACCTCAACAGCAGCAGTGCAGGTTCCCAGCATGCCTCAAATTTAGTATCTGGGCAGGCTCCGCTATGGGGTAATAAGATAGTTATAATTAAACATTTATACTGAAGTAGTGCCGAGCAGATCAGTTCCACAATGTCTTAGGTGGCCTTTCAAAACTCGGTAATTGAATGCTGATCCCTGCCCCAAAGAGCCTGAAGTGAAGGAAATCAAAGCATAACACTCGGCATCCTATGCTGGGAATTGAAGAACAAAGACTACCACCAGCTCATTTCTTGGGTCTTGGGACTAGGCAGCTCTTACAAACATCCACTAGCAGAAATAGTGTCAATTTGTTAATCAGCGGTCTGGACTCTCCAAATCCACATCTGTGCACCTGGGTTCTACAGCTCCATCCGAGTCACTAGCTGGGACAGTAACAGCGTGCCATCTGCACGCACTGCTGGCATCTTCTTGTCCAGTGTAAATTATTTTTGGCCCAAATACTTTCTAGCAATCATTTTGAGAAGACAATGAGCACACAAACGGGAACATTTACTCCAAGTCTGACAATTCAGGCAGTGCAGGCATGGGAGAGGCTGCCAACGCACAAGGTCGAAAGTCAGAAAACAGCAGATCCTTCTGCAAATGGTCATCCTGTACTCCAGGACAACCCCAGGCAGGCATCAGCACATCTACTATGCCACACAAGCATACGCTGCCCGTGACCACAGCCACATGCAAGTCTGTGGTGCTGCAAAGCTACTAACCAACATCTTTTTCTATGGAGATTGTTATGCAATGGTGCAAATAAAAACTCTGGCCCCAAACACACAGGGGCCATCTCTGCCCCAGACCCATCCTCAGGGAGAATTCTCTACATTCCCCTTTTCCTGCAGGGAAGGACAGGCCTGGGAAGGACAAGTCCTCCCACGGACCAGAGCAAATACTCAAGAAAGTTAAAGCAGCCTCTAGGATTCAGAAAATGGATGCAGCAATGGCCACGCAGTTTCAGAGATGCCAAAACCAAGACGGAAGAGAATTCAGTCAATATAGACTACTACATCACACATTCAGTTTGCTGTTTATCAAACAAGCTCCTCAAACAGATACACTGACTTCCTAACTGCACCTGTAGGAATTTCAAGCACCAGAAATACACAAAGACACTGTTAGTGTTTCAGTTTTTCAAAGTTCCCCGGCATCTTTCATGCTATGAAAGCTCAAGAGCTTTCAGCTGTATATACCCCACAGAAAATCTCAGTCCAGTGAAGCCTGAAAGAATTTTGCTGTTGATTTGAATGAAGCCATGTTTTCCACTTCTACATACTACTTACATATCTATTGATTTATTAAACACACAGCAGCAACAGGCATGATCTGTGTTCAGCTTGGCCCACTTACTGTTTTGTGAACGGGTGAACTTTCATTTGCTGACTTTTGAGCATTTAAGATGAGTAACTTTACCAGTTATTTCTATCTTTTTTCCTTTCCTGAGGGAAAAGGGAACCATGGAAAATCCTCAGTCACTAGATTTAAAGAGCTTACAAGTTCCAAAAGCTTTGCAAGTAGAGCTTGTGAACTGCTTGAACTGCAGTTAGTTGGGGCTGCAGAGATCACAGAATCCACCAGTTCCTTCCTGCAGTTTCTAACTGGAACGGCTCCCTCCCAAGGTAACCAGCATCCACTCTGAGGTACAGATCACTTCACTCACCCCTAGAAATTAACCCTCTGGTTAGGTTGAATATGGTCACCACTTCACGCTCAGCAAAAAGGTGCTGCCATTTCCCTAAAAGGAGGAATGGAGGACCGAGAAGATTTCTGCCACGAAGCGTGGGTAGCATTGATATGAAAAGAAATTCTTCACTATTTAAAGAAAAGCACAGTTGACAACAATAAACTGAGTTTACACCAGGGAAATAGGGGCACTGTGATACAGCTCTCTTTACCCTTTTGCAACAGGAACAGTCAGGCTCCTCACAGTTCAAAGACTGCCAGAAGACCTCACCAAGCAGAAAAACCACCTATCTGCTGTGAAGGCTGGAAGTCTTCTGCTCTGAGACTTGTTCCAGAAACTGCCAAGGACCACAGTTCTGAACCTTACTTGGAAATGCAGTAAGATGTACAACATGACACCTAGCTGCACCTTCTGATAAGGAGGAAGAACAAATGATACCTGCAGCTGTTGGAAAAACAGACGAAAATAAATGTATCCTCCAAATCACCTAAATACAAGGCCTAAGCTACACCACTGTAGAGAAGCACCTGTCATTGCCCTCATACCTATTCCTCTGGAAAATACAGTCAGACCTCACAAATGGAAGCCCTCGGTAATCCAGCGACATCTCCTCCACAACCCACTTCTACGGCACGTGCTTCTGCTTCCCAGACCTCCAGGGTCTCACTGAATGAGCAAGCTCCTCCCCGCTGCAGCCCTCCCTCCTTCCATCCAAAAGCATCAGGACGTAGAGATGGCAAAACATGCGAGTGGCGCTGCAAGTTACCCAGGTGAACACCCGTCTGGGACACCTTAACGCTCCTGGGAAGAAGGAGGGGAACGAAGCTGGCAAGCACATGAGCAACAGGCCACAGTCTCCTGTTGTCCCCGATACACAGGCAACTGCATCGAGACCAGAAGAAAACGTACACATGAATGAAGAACAGTACACAGGTATTCATATGCTGACTGCTTCCAGTATTCTCAAACATTGCAAGACATTATGAACCTAATTTAATGAAGAAAATGCATTTTATGTAACAAAAAGAGGAACTTATACCAGGCTCTTTCACCTACCCAGAGCTGTGAGTCGTCCAGATCAAGTGATGTTGCTCCCTAAAGGAAGTACTGCTGCTTACTGGTGTGAAATCCAGAGCAGTTCTCCATGGGGAAGCCGTAACGCTAGCAGTGCGAAGGAGTCCGGCCTGAACACGGCAATGGTATTCACTGCGGTGATGCAAGCATCTGCGCAAAGCACTCCCAGGGAGCGATCCACCTGAACACTGACATCACCTGCTGTACGGAGCAGGACTAACAAGGGCTCACATTAAAGCCAGCTCATCGTACATGATAAAAGCAAAGGCCAGCTACACCTCAACGTGAACATCTTGCTTCTCTCATCCACAGTGAGGAAGTACATACCTAAATATATGAAAAAAATGGTCATCCTCCATTTTCCAAGAACATATGATGCAGGCCACCCATCCCTGAAACACTCACGAGTACATTTGTGCTGTTGGAAGAAAGCACAGGCTAACACCTGTGGAAATACCCACCAGGAGAAGACAACAGAAGTCTTACGTGTACCTAAGGCTGGCAATTCCACTATTAACTACGCAACACATCTCTTTCAGAACCAAATTAGTAAGTCACTCAGGCACATTAGGAAAGAAGATGTCCAAGATGCTTAAAATATGTTTTACCCAAAGTGACTTAAAAGTCAAAATTCAGTTTTTCAAAACTGACAGAAATTACACTGGGAAATCACTCGGCCACTGCGTGCAAGCACCTCTTCCACACTTTTTGAGACCTCTACACAAACAATGTCCCTAATGCCAATGGATCTCCAAAGAAGCTTCAGACACTGGAATGTGTCAAAAGGAAAAGGACCTCTCCAAATCATGAGAATAAAAAGGTAAATAATTAAGTAAGCTTAAACAAAACATTCTTGTTGGGGAAGGTTAGGTGCAGGAAAACAGTACAATTTGAACGCTGCATTCCACCCGCTTCTAGGGGAAGACAAAAAAGCAGCTGGGGAAGGTAATCAGGGTCGGAAAGGCTCCCCTCCCTAATGGTCCTTGGAATACCTATTTCAGCCCAGGAGCCTAACAACGCCTGGGGGATTCTGACAGCTTTTCTTTCCCTCACTGCAGCACCCCTGGGGATGGATGGCTAGGACTCTGCCGCGAATCCTGTGGTTAAAACAGCTCGTTTCTCCACATCTCCGAAGAGGTATTCAGATTCTCTTAGCCTTACTTAGTTGATTCACTCTGAATAAACAGTCTCCACCCATCAACTACTTCTTTTGTGTAAAGCACCTATTCAAAGGCAACCTCCTTTATTGATTGCTAGGCTGGCCAACCTGAAAGCTGCAATGCCACTATAAAAAAAAAAAAAGCAGGATACACCAGAAGGCCTGTGCTGTTTCTAAAGGAAGCCTAAGTCCAAGTGCTGCTCAGTTACATCAGACAATTCCTTTCTGACCTGCTCTAACAGGTTTAACACACCACAGCCACAAGCCAAGCATCCCACCGACTCTTTCTTTTGTGCTGGCCCTTTTCCTTGTTCTGAACCTTTTTCAGTAGAACTCAAACAAATCACCCAATAGGAGTCTGCAGCAGGTGCCCCAGCTGGCAATTATTTGTACTTTTAACATTTCATAACAAAGCATTAGCACAAGTTCTAAATAAGCTCTGTCACCCTGCTCCAAGTAAAATGCTGAGGAAAGAGGGGTGAGATGCTCCAGAACTGCTGCCTTGGAAGCCTGGACTCTGAAGTCACCGGCTCTCAAATGTCGCTATTCAAAGTGGAGTAGGGTGGGGTAGAGGGAACACCTCCAGGTGGGAAAAACATCATGACTGGCAGACATCAAAGATAAGCCATCATCAGATTTCTTGCACCAAAGAAGAACAAAGAGTCAATGCTCCTGAAATTCCTGTTCAGAAGTACCCCAGAACAGAGCCAGCACTTCCCACCTCAGCCAACCTCACCTATTTTCATTTGTAATCAAAGGCTGATAATCAAAGCTGGCCTGGCAGAGCTCTGCAGGTTTCAAGCCCTTCCTGGCTCCACACAACAGCTAACTTCCCAGTGTATCACCAGAGAGTGGCATTTCCAAAGAAACCCAAGTTCTAACTTTGAAATCACTGTCCAGAAAAATGCTTCTAAATCGAGGGGGAGCAGGGCACAGCTCCCATAGCTGCTGGTTTACGCAGGATACTAAAAAAACAAAACAAAACAACTACACAATGAAAAGATTCCTCACACGCCTCCCCCCAAAAAATCTCTTTAACTGTGGAACAACAAGTCAGATCTCCCACCCAAAAATAAGAAATAAACTGTTGCATGGTCACAGAGGGCAATTCCTTCCCATCCCCAAAGTTTACATCTGCTTCTTGAGACGCTTCCCCGCAAAGCTGCAAGGTACCTGAGCACTCCATCCATGATGAAGCTGTACTCAAAAACACATGAAGCAGTTCCTGGCCCCTTTCCAAGCAGCAGAATACTCTTGAAAAAGTGTAATCCCATGACTGACCATCTTGCCTGAATTCAGAAAGGAGGAAAAAGAAAAAGACACACAGCAACAGGCATTCTCACTGTTTTCAGGGGAACCAAGGCTGCACCCACCAGCCTCCTCTACAGACAATTATCTCCCAAGAAAGAAGCTACGGTGTGCATCAAGGCAGCCATCTCAATCTGGTCCAGTAACGTGGTCCAATAACACACTCACTCTAAACCAAAACCTTTACTGCGCTGAAGAAAGAAGAGACGATTTCACCTGTTTTAAGAGAGTACACCTAAAACACAGATTTCCAAACTCAGGCATCGTTCATCAGAAAGTTAAAAGGGGCCTTTTCTGCATACGCACAGATTTCAGACTAACAGGATTTACTTGTTCTTGGGGAACCTTTGCAGTTTCTTTTTTCCCAAGACTCTCCCTACAGGCTGCTATCCACCACACATCAGATGCTCAACTCTGGAAGAACATTTGCAGAGGGCACAAATCAAGGGCTCAGTGCTGGTAAAACTGAGGCAAGCTGAGTGAGGGTGGAATTACACCTTTGTGTAGGTAACTCGAACACTTGACACAGTTCCCTGGAAAGCTTTATTCACACATCTAAGTACTTTTTTTCAGATGTTTTACTATTTATAAAGTGTATTTTTAGTCAATAAAAAATTATTGCAACTTAAAAAGTGAATCCCTTACAAAAACACTCAGGTTAATTTTAGCATCCTTCTGTTTAGCTGCTTAGCAACACTTATCCTATGACCTTCTAAGCACCACCTACTTTTACAAGGGATAATGAACATAACCAAAGGGACTTACCTATATGTTTTCAATCTGCACAATGTAAGTACATGAATTTATTTAAATGAGAACTCCAACTGGGAGCAATCCAAACTATTTCTGCTCAAGCAGAAACTTTCACAGGCTAAACCCAAGCTACTGTTACAACTGCAGTGTGACTTCCACATAGGCAAAGCGATAAAACCCTTAGGGACAGGGTAAAACACTACAGAAGTCAGTGTTTGTATGCCTTGGGAAACACTGCACTTGCCTTTGGTACCAAAGGAGATTATAGACATTGCTACAGGTAATGGTGACGTTCAGCTTTCCCAGTTTTGAAACTTCAAGAATCTCCCGACCCTCAGAATCAAAACCAAAAGCCACTGGTCAAAGGAACACTGAACATTGTAAAGAGTTGAGAAGAGGCACACAACCTGGGTCAGCTGAGGCAAAAGAAGATGTTTCACTACACTGAAATCTGTAAGAACATAAAGTTTCAACACCCAGGTCCGGTGAAACAACCAAACAAAACTAGTCAGGAAACACCTTCTTATATTCTGTCTTAATACCAACCCACCCCCTCAAATAAAGAATATATAATTCTTTAGGGTTGTTAGTTATTAAAAGAAATGTGTAAGAATGGCTACAGAAATAGTCACTACTGATGGACAAACAACAGTTTGACAGCTGGAAACTACCAGTGAAATTACAGCAGAAGAAGAGTTCACTCGATTGTACCTAAAGGATGGTGTTTTTCCAGCTACGTGATACAAATTCAGTTTCAAATACGGGTGCCGGGAGTAGCAAGGTGAGGGAGCAGAAGAGGCCACACCAGGCAGATTGCGGCTGCCCTGCAGCAAGAGAGGAGACTGGATGTGTCCCCGTGGCAGGTGAGGCAGAGCCCTGCTACTCTGATTGATTGGATGATGGATTCATGCTGCTTCTGGGTTTCTAACAAACAAAAGGGCCTATTCTTCCATGGATGTACCCAACTCCCGTTAAGGCTAAACGGCATTATGCAGGCGCACCAAGAAAAGACTATATACCCTTAAGTCTTCAAAGAGAAAATTAAAACCTAAAACAAATATGGCTGGCCTGACCCTGAGTCACTGCATCCCTTTCACGCACGCTGACCCTGTGGAAAACAGGAACTGCGGTAACAAAACTCTGTGCCTGTGTCAAAACGACAGACCTCAACGAAAAAACTTCAGCCATCACAACAGCTGTCTACTGTGCACTGCAGGGTGACGAGATGGTGTTATTTAGCGACTGCTCCTGTTGTTAATCAGCAATTTATTTTCCCAAGGCACAGGGCGGGATGTTGGAATCGTAAGAAACATCAACTGTGCTTGCTGTCTTTCTTAGACCACTGTCCTCAACCACACTGAACCAGCCGTTTAACTACTTTCTCAAACACGTACTGATCCACAACAGGAGAGAGGCAAAAGAGGGAGCCGGGTTTAAAACTGGATGGTTGGTTCCGTTCCCCGCCCCAGCCCTCCACCTCCCCGCACCCAT
>NW_010388385.1:0-307 GCF_000710305.1 Buceros rhinoceros silvestris | reverse complement strand
GCGAGCAGGGCCAGCTCATTTGCATATGCAATCCTTGTGGTGTTTACCTGGAGCTCCCGGACAGGCAGGTTCTGTGATCTTGCTGGGATGCTCACCTGTACAGGTGTGGTCAGTGGTGATTCAGGTGGGAGAAGGGGGAGGATGGGTTCATATTGCTTCTTTTTGGGGGCATAAAAATGAAAAAACCCTAGAGTCTGGTGCAGCCGCAGGGGTTCCGTTGCTCTCAGGGAGATATTTTTTTTTAAATTTTTATACATTTGTTTCTCCCTGAGAGCAATGGAGTTTTTTTGCTTTTTTTCAATGGCTT
>NW_010388384.1:0-2855 GCF_000710305.1 Buceros rhinoceros silvestris | reverse complement strand
TCATCGTTTTCAATAATGACGACTGGTAAGTGAGAGAGGAATAAACTAATTCTTTAGGTGGCAGAGAAAGCTTTTACGGTGTTGGGAGCTCCAACAGAGCTTCTTAATGAACACCTCCTCTGTCTCAGAGGTTGGCAGTTTAAACTTAGCATCCTTCACCCTACCAGGAGCTCTGTTTACTGTCTGAGGTAGAGGGTCTTAGGCCTTGTACTGTGCTCTTGCTGTTTCCCAGTTCCTGGGGTTGGCTGTACTTCTGAAGAGCATGGTCAGCCAGCCATATCTGAACTTAACAAAATGAGAGGTCTTGGCATCTCAGGGATATGGTCCAAAAGAGACAGGTTTAAAAACTGTATCGGAGTCTTGTGTGCAAGAGTGGGATGATTTAAGAGAATGGCGTGTGTCAGATCTATAATAATTAGAAGTAGTTTGGGGTGATGAGCAATTTGAAATGTACTGGTTGAGTTGTCCGTTAAAGTTGTCTCTCAGCCTACTGTGCTGTCCATCACAACAGTTCCTTTTGGACATCCTGCAAAGACTTGAGAGGAGTTGTATTGGGACTGATAGTCTTTTAGTCTATTTTGGTATGTTCTTCTAGGGCACCGTGGTGTCAGGAATACAATAACTGCATGGATTCTGGCATTTCTCAAGTACCTTTAAGCACCTTAAAAACCAGGTTACTAAGAACTTCTAATGGGATAAACTGGGGTTTGGTAGGGAAGAATGAAAATTGCACTCAAGTACAATTTGCAGTTCTGGAGTTCAAGTCCTAAAGTCCCTGGAGAGGGAGAACACCAAAGCTTCCTGTCATTGCTGGTAAATAATTAAATAGTACTGAATTAATGAACTTCTTAGGTAATTATTTTTCTTCATTGTAAAAGAGCATAATTCTATGTGATTAGAACCAAAGTCCTTTAAGAACCCACACTGTGAAAGAGCTCACGTGCATAATTTCTTTGACTAGTGTGTGTTGACCAGCCTTATGATGCCTGAGCACAGCGTGAACGTGTGATGTGTTTTCTAGGATGTGTTTTCTGGGCTTCCCACTCAGCAGTTGTAGAGCATTGTCATTTTGTGGGAGAACGGGTTCTGAGGTGCCCGGAGAAGTGCTGCAGAGTAACAACTCGAGAATTACCTAACATCTCAGAAGGTCTCTAACCTGAGTTGCAAAGCAATTGTGAGTCCAAATAATCCTTACTGCATTTCAATGTTTTCCAAAGGTCTTTGAATGTAACTCTGCAGACTGGTCTGCCTGCTGGCACTTACTGCGATGTCATTTCCGGGCAAAAGGAAGGTGACTACTGCACAGCAGTGGAAGTTCATGTTGCTGCTGATGGGATGGCTAATTTTCTGATAAGCAATGAGGCGGAAGATCCATTCATTGCAATTCATGTTAACGCTAAATTGTAACCAGCCTTGTTGTGCATGTGTTGTTTCATCTCTTCTGTATTTTGGCTACAGCATTCAAGGTGTTCTGAGTGTCTTGGCTCTCCAGCACTGAATGAACTGTGGTAGAGCAGAGTGCATTGGTTTGTATTAATGAAATATCAAGAGGCTGCCATATAGAGACAAGAGCTAATGGTACTAGTGCAGAGCTGGAAGAGGTGGTGTATGCCTGTTTGCCTTGTAATTGTGTTTTATTCAGTTAACTAATAAAAAGTGAAAGGAGAAAATGCAAATTACTTAATTTTAAATTGTGCTGCTCTGTGCATAAGTAAGTGGAAATGTGGTTCTGTTTGTGGGGAGGCTTGACTGGGAATTAACAGCATGGCAGAAAATCAAGAGGTGACACCTTTGTGCTGAAACATGGTGCAACTCAGGCTGATGCCAAGTTATAACTCAGGAGGAACGTCCTTCTCTGTTTGCTGATGTTATTTCTGGACAAAAGGAGGACGGCAAATGTTCTGGAAAGCAGGTGTATGTTTCTGATGATGGAATGGCTAATTTCCAGATCAGTAACAGTGCTGAAGATCCATTCATTGCAATTCAAGTTGATGCCAAGTTATAACTCAGGAGGAACGTCCTTCTCTGGTCTGTACATTTACTGTTTCCCCCCATATGCGATTCCCTGGTATTTGAGCATGAGTGATTCTCTGTATCTAGTGAAAAATAAATGGCAAGCAAATCGAAGAGTCACTGCTTTTTCCCTTAATGAACGGGATTGCAACTTGATCGGGTCATAACCAGTGGCAGTGCAGCGGCAGGTTTTACAGCAGTGCAGCTCTCCCTTTCCCACGTCACAGAAATGCGGGAGAAATAGAATAAACTAAAAGCACCTGAACCAGCACCTGGGTAAGCTGGAAATAACACATTTTAAGGCCGATACATACACACACATTTGTATCCCAGGGCAGCGACATTGTGGGAGGGCAGCCAGCTACAGGCAGTGCCTACACACACAGAAGTTTATCTGGTTCTTGCAATGGGGTTTGGATCAGCAGAGGCAGCTGGCCTGTGCCAATCCGTTATTGCAGCCCATGACAGCCATCAAGCCAGCAGGTTGCCTGGTTCACAGACAGCCTGTGCCTGTATGAAGTAAAAGCACAATTTTCCATCATTAGCCCCAGTGGCTTCCTGCAAGGGAACGTTCACTGTGGCTGTTGCAAAGGTGCCTGAGAAGCACACTGTGTGTCCAAGCATCACTTAGACCTTGTGGCGGTGGCTTAGGTGCAGCACATTCTTGTCTCTGTGGTGCACAGACGTCTTGGCTTTCCCAGTGTCAGTCAGCTGTGAGAAACTGCCAACGTAAAGGTGAGCGTGCAGCTCACCCTTTAAGTAAGTCAGAATGTCTTTGTGGCCAAAGTACTTGTCCAGACCACTCTGGAGGGGCAAATGGAAGAGGGTTGCTTGGATTTTTT
>NW_010388383.1:39223-41769 GCF_000710305.1 Buceros rhinoceros silvestris | reverse complement strand
TATATATATATAAAATATATATGTTATTTTTCTGAAATAATTTAATTTGGGGGGAGAGGAAAGAGAGAGGATTTCTGATTATACACATTTTAAAAATTTGAGGGGTCTCTCTCTCTCTCTCTTTCCTTTTTCTTTTATTTTGATCAGGGCTTAACCCTAAAGTTTCCTGGGGCTGTGTCCTCAACAAACCCTGGGAAAAAATAAAAGTAGAAGGCACTGTAAACAGCCCCCTCTGAGGGTCTATTTACATTAAGGAAATGACCCCCAGATGACACTAGGAGAGTGACTGGTTACTAATTACCCACCTAAGTGAATGCCGAAGGTAATTTAAATGCTGTTGTGGATGGGACAAAACTTTGAAATACTAATACAGAAAGTGAGAGCTACCACACTCGACTGCACAGGTAGTTTGCTGTCCATGCCAACATCCTACAGGTTTGTCCCATCAATACCAGCAATTAAAATCCTTTTGACAGAGGTGGGGTCAATGCTGACAGCTACTGTTGGCAATCAGTCCATTTTCTAGAAGTGGACCTCTGTTTTTAAAGCCATGAAGCTATTGCATCAGCAGGATGTCCTTAAGTGCTGATGCCCCTGACAGAGCTTACAGGTGTATGGCAAAGGAAAGCAGGATGAATGTTTAAAAAGTTGTTAAATGCATATTTAATTATTTTTTCTTTGCCACTGTATTCTAGCTCACCAGGAAAACAGCCTACATTTAAAAAAACAACATTAAGGGGGAAAAAAAGAGAGAAAAAAGAAAGAAAGAAAAAGAAACCCACTATACCCTATGTTGCTATGAAGCTGAGCTCTTGTTTTTATTTAGACTAAAAACCCTCACCTCTGCTGAAGCTGAGTGCTGTCCTTCCCTGCTCTTCCTCTCCTGTGGTGCAGTTTCAACATGTTTTTCCTGGGGATGGGGAAAGAAACTTTGTTATGCAGTGTGATAATTCCCCTAGGGTATGGTTTGGAGCACACTCCACAGTGGCTTGACTTCGAAATGGATATTTAGTTCTAATGACTATTGTTACAGTGTGGTTTTGTTTCTGGCTGTGAACCCTTTTAAAATTAAGCATGGCTTACAAAACTTGACTTTGACTCATACAGGACCACTAAGAAATGCAACAACTCCTCAGGCTATTCTTGCTAATTAGAAGAAACAGCTCCACATAGTTTTTCAAATGAAATTTACCCCTATTTTGTGGACTATCTTCCTTCCTAACCTTGAACAAAAGTCTCTCATCCACTTCCTTTCACAGTCCTTTAATGTCTTTAGGATAATGAAGCAGTTGATATTAGAGGTACTATTAGGCTCTTCCAGATCTACTTCAAGTGCAATAAACAAGGTGTCCTTTCCTTGAAGGTAAGGATGGCCAAAAAGGGAAGAATCTTATTATCTTTTGATTCCAATTTCAGTTTTCTCCTCCAGCTTCCGTTGTGTCTTTCCATGAGAAGCCGGAAAGATCTCTCTTCTTCTTTCCACTAGCAGACTGGATAGAAATCCTTGGTTCAGAAATAGGGTTGGGAAACAGGAAAGAAGGGACCTTGATTCTGACTTTGACTTGCTGGTTCTGACTTTGGCTTGGGCAAGTCACTCAACTTTTCTGTGCCTCAGTTGCCCCTGTCTACTAAATGGGGTTAATGCATACACTGCTTTTGTAAAGCATTTTTGGCTCCTCTGAAAACCAAGAGCTATGCTTGCAAATGTTACCAGTAGCATTAGGAAATTCTGGGAGAAGCAGAGCATTCATATGCACAGTATGTAATCACAGATCTGAGGCAGGAGAGCACCAAAACCAACTAAGCCTGTGGAAGGCTTTGTTGGGATGAAGGCAACTACGCACCGATAGTGCTGCAGATGCTAAAGCGCTGTCGGGTTACCAAAAAGTGCCACTGCTCAGCTGTCTATGGGGTAAATGAAGAGAGTAGAGTGAGACAACAGTGGCTTACTGTTACATGCCGTGTTACTCGTATACGTGTGTGTGTCTTGAGACGCACTTGAAATGGGGAAGAGGAGGGTGGTCCTGCTATGGAGAAAAAAAAAGCCTCACCATTCAATCAACCTTAACTGATGTAAGGGTAAATAAAGGTTGATATGCTTGTTTGAAGAGCTGCAATGGTATGGCATTGCTTTGAGCACTTTAAGCTCATATATCTTATTCATATACATACCTAAAATTCATATGTAGAGGATACAGTATAAACTTAGATTTGATGTAGGTCAAAGATCGATTACACATCTTCCTGTACTTCAGACTTCCATCTTGCCTGGATGTTAAAATAATAACTGGGAGTTGAAATATTTAATGGAAACATTTACAACTCCAACAAAGCATAATATCATCAGACAATATTGAGGAGAGATTATGCAGGCAACTTTATTGATCTTTTCTGACAGAGGCCTAGACCATTCTTTTGGGTTGCTTTTAGTTATCTACCTTAGCTTTCTTTCTCCATCACTGTGTGTGTCTACACTCTCTGTCTGCATACAGCAAAATGTTCTGCTAGTGATCATTGCTCGGTGTATGCTCATTTGCCAGGCAGGA
>NW_010388383.1:36153-39152 GCF_000710305.1 Buceros rhinoceros silvestris | reverse complement strand
AGGAATGCTTCCACTTGTATCTCCTATCTCTAGGGTATTTTATCTCTGTCTGTACAAATCTCTAAGTTTAGCCACACAAACCTAATGATAACAAAAATTTTAAAAATATATGATTCTCGGGTTGCTGTTTTTTAAGACACATGGAAAAGTACAAATTATCAAACCTTGATTTTCAGCTGTAGAAAGTTCCTGTGCCAACCATAACCTGCTGTGTCTGTTATCTGCCGTGACTGGTGATGAATCGAGACAGCCTGGATTCTGCAGAAGCAGTGACCAGGGCTAAAAGTTGATCGGTTTCATAATTGTATTTTTATCTTGCTTAACGTATTTTCTGGGTTTGGGGGGTTTTTTAAGCACACCTTCTTGCCTCTTCCTACCCTCCCAAAATGTTTGAATTTATGCTCATGTAATGTAAATAAAGAAAAATCATCCAGCAACACCTCAAATGTTCCTAATTGCCTACAGATAAAATGACTTGAGAGAAATACATTGAAAAGTGGTCAGTGAGAAGGGAGACTGTGGGGAAAAGAAACAAACAGGGACTGTGGCAAGGTTTTGCCTGTACAGACAAAGTACTTTAAAGGGGTTTTTTTCAACGTAATATACAGCAGCTTCTTATAATTTTCTCAGCAGTAGGTAGTTTACAGTCATCTGTACCTAGAACAAATCTTGTCAAAAATGAAGGTCTGTAGTGATTGCTGGGTATAATTTTACACATTTAGCTGATTCTTCTGAAAGCTTCCACTGTGCTGCTGTTGTCAGACTAAATTATCAATTTAGCCATTTGTTGTTTAATGAATAAAAAACTCCTATGGCATTGGAGATGTTGTGGTTTCAATAAAGCAAAAGCTTTAACAATTCAAACTACAGAAAGCAAAGTGTGTACTGTATATAAGAACAGTGTTTTTATTCTTTTAAATACCACTTTAGATAAAAAAGAGCCAATTGCATATTCACTTAATACATTTCTTCTACTTCAGTCCAATGATGCAGACCAAACCTGTTTACTTTTCAGTACCTTGCAAAAGGAAACCAAAGTACAATATGTGCAAGGTAATAGGCCATTAGCACAAACATGCTCCTAGTAAAAACCTTTTGTGTAGGCACCCTTTCTAGAAGCTGCCAATTGTGGGTGATAGAAGAATTATAAAGAAAGTGGTTTTAATATTATTTAAGGCATTAAAAGCTGGAGAGTATCTGTGTAAAGCCTTAAAGTAAGGATTGCATGTATCTAATACCTTTTAAAATGCCCTTCTGCTGATTTATATTCATCCTGAACCTGCTAATAATGAGTATACATAAGCAAATACCATCTTCCACCTATTCAGCATGTCACTGGTATGAAAGCCCCAGAAAATATCTCACGTAATCAGTGTGTTCAGAGAGTTATCTAGCACAAATTACTCATTAACTCAATAGCACATAATAAAAAAGAACATCAATTAATTAATGAGTCACCCTCAGATCACTTTGATTACAACACAGCTCTGTTGAAACAGCGGTTATAAATGGAGCTGCCTCTCTTTATTCATTGTTTGCAATTGGCCCATTATTTTGCAGAGACCAGTGTCATATTTAACACATGCCTGCAGGTAATTGTGTGATTAGTTTCATAAATGAAGATGCAGAGGGAGAACACAGAGTCTCTTGCTCTGCAGTCACGTCTGAAGATGCAGGAATCCACCATACCTTCTGCAACCTGCCATACCAGCAGACCTCTGCAGTGCCCACAAGGGCAGCCTGTCTCCGAAGTGCAAAGTCTTAGTGACAGGACAACACTCCAAACTAGTTGTACTGACCTCTGTTTTAATCTGAGAATCTCAAAGCCCTGGGCAAACACCTTTGACTTAGGCCTCCCAACACTCCACATGGCTGGTATTTCACGGGGAACAATACAGAGATATTAAATGAGCGGCCCAAGGTGATGCAGCAAGTCTGCATTCCGGAAACCCCACTATTGGCATGACTCATAAAGCCTCACACAACTGCCCCATCCTGGGCCTTGCCAAGATGGGCACCAGTGTTATGCTTGGAGCAACACATGCAAACTCCTCCTTGATGCTCAGGGATGGACAGAGGAGCACAGACGGTGAACATCCAAAGCTTCATTGCGGTGAACTGTGTTTGGTGAATGTGAGCTGGGGAGGCAACTAAGGAGTGCTGGTTGTTTTGGATTTTTTAAATTTGTAGAGGAAATATGAATAAAATCACACAAAGTCACCACCTAAAGTTCCTAAACTAACTTGGTTAAATGCCATTCCAATAAGCTTATAGTGTAATTATAACAGTTCCCTTAGGTAGGTAAGAAACATCTGTTAGTAACACATAGCAGGTGTTAGCAATTACACATACTGATTTTTTTAAAGTGTTTTTAATTAAGAAGAATTCTGTTTTCTGAAAAGGAAAGCACAGTAAGTCCAAACAACCTTTTGTTTGTGTGGCTCTAGATCACGCAATATGCAAAGCGATAAAGCTAAAATCAACTTAAATTAACAAGGGTTTGCACATTTGATGCCAGATTATTGCAATCAAAACCAAATCAGGATTTGCTGCATTATTGTAAAGCACGTAATATTAGTATTCTAAGCAAAGTTTCATCTAATGTATGAAATCCATACAGTTCATGTAATCCCTAAATACATCCAAGTAGAGCATTCGAACCTAGGAAGGCTGCTACAGTAAGCAAAATATGATAGGTACTGTAAGAAAGGAGCAAATTGCCAGGAATTCCATGTAATAGTTTTTTCACCTTCCATTTGTCCCACTACTGGGAAACAGTTTCTAGATTATGTTAGAGCAGAATTAAACTATGTTGTCAAATTACTTCAAAAAACTAGCCAAGAGCAATTCACATTTAGCCATGTGATATATAATTTACATTTAGCCATGTGATGTGCTGTGCCATTGAGAACTAACAAGAAAGAGGTACATTGGAGGGCCGACTATTTGGCGGTGTTTTTTAATCCAAATTAGAAGATACTAAGACAATAAATGCGTTG
>NW_010388383.1:26493-36051 GCF_000710305.1 Buceros rhinoceros silvestris | reverse complement strand
CTCTTTCCATAGATGCCAAGGTGAGGATATCAGGATTTAAAATTCACCACAATCTTTTATATTCCTTTTATATAACAAACATAAGCAAACAAGTTTGCAGGGAAAAGAGCAAAAAGCACCAACATTAGTACAATCTATGGATTTGTCTTTGTATCTAGCTGGGATTCAGGTCATGCTTGTTTGTCATATAAAAGTCTGTGATTCCTCTTACTAAACTGTCTCTGAACTCCAATGCGGAAAAAATATTCTGCAGAAAAGATATGCATATATAAAATAATGGGTATGAAAAACCTTATCAGTAGACTGTTACACCAAAGGAAAAAAATGCATACGTATTTTATGCATCTAACTGAATGCACAGATCTGGAAAGAAAGACCAGATTTTAAACATTTTTCTGCTTTCAGGAAACTTTTTTTTTATCCTATCCATAAGTATTTCTAAGCATTTTATCTCTGATTCAGAATACATTGTTTGTTTAAGACTTTCTTTTAGCAGTCATTAAAACTCTATCAGTTCCATCCAACCAACACACTGCTAGTATTGTAACCAGCTTTCCGGATGAACCGAATAAGAAAAAACAATATAGACATTTTAACCCTTAAAGTTACATTAGTAAGAACTTTTAGGTACGTACTACATAGCTTCATTAGCCATTCATTATGGCAGTACAATATCCAGGTATACAAACCAGATGCCACACAGTTAACCAAACATATGAGCTGTGAACAATAATCATGTAGCAATAGTTATAAAAGCATTTTGCTGGTTTATTTGTTGAACTTGAAGCAGAGCCTTTCAGTACTCATTGTACAAAACATCTTTCTGGAGTACAGCACCCTTGAGACAATGACATTATAATAGAGCTTTTTACTCACCCCCTCAAAGTCCTCTGAAAAAAAAGGTAATCACCTTTGCTGTGTTTTTAACAGCCAGCTGGAAGATCTTTCTGGAAGTAAGGTTCCCAAGCTACGGAGCTTAAGTGGAGACAGAGATGTCAGCTTGTGCAACGAGCAGGATGCAAGATACACATCTCTCTTCAAAGTCAAGCTTAGTAACATCTACTCGCTAAGGGGACGTGTCAACCCTGGATCCAAGCACTTGAAGGTTAGACATTGTGGTAGCAGCAGCAGTAATCTACATCCACCAGTGTGGACTTTACTCTCTCTCTCTTTTTGTTCGTTTGGAAAACAGAGCTCAGGCCCTCACTACATCTTGGAACGGGTATGAAGATAAACACATTAGTGAAATTGAGATGCTAAAACAATAGTGATAGAGAGAACCACAAGACAAGTAAGCAGGACAGAACATTGAAAACCTTCCACAAATGCAGTAGCAGGACTGAGCCCTGGCAATAAAGTCCAATGATAAAAGAGATCTGCATGTTGCCTACTATCAGCTTAGGTCTCCTGGCACGCCATCAACCCAAATTCCTTCTAAAATACAAGTTACTTATTTTAGTAGTATAATGTCATAATGTCACAAGCTATTGACATTTTCAACAACTTGAAAATCCCTTTAAACAATCTGCAAATTTCTGATGAATGTCCCACATGTCCATACACCTTTCCTTCTTTAATTGGAGGTATCTGATCTTGGAGTCTGAAAGTCATCTGGAAGCAACTCTGTGTAATTGAAGTCATACTATACAGGATTGTTTTGCTGGCATTTACTGGGAAAGTGAAGCAATACAAAACTATCATAAAATTTCAGGGTTGCAGTCACCTTTGTTTCACCATGTAGTATTGTAATTTGAAGTTTATAGAGAGGCTGGATTTTTAAGGACAGGCTGGGTATCAATTTGTTCCAAAGTTTTTATTGTGCTAATGAACTGTAACAGCTCTAATCTAATTTTAGATGGTGGCATTTCAAGTCTCTCTGCTCCTCAGTTCAAAATCCATAATGTGGAGATAATATACCACTTTTCTACCTCACAGGATCCATGAGGGTAGTAATTATGGGATCTTGCAATAGCTCCAGCTAAGCATATAAAATACCCAAGCAGGAGAACAGCAATATATACAAATCCCAGCTCAGGTTATTGTCTAAAACCACTAATTGCTGGATACTAGAGAAGTATAGGGAAAAGGATTTTTCTGCCTTTACTTTTTCTTACTACAGTTCCAAACCACCTTTTAATAGTCCCTGGCAGACACTTGGCTAGATGAGAACTTTGGTCTGACCTCAAACAGCCATCTTAGATCACATTTTTTCCCTGAGGTTCTACAAAGACTAATATGGTGCAAAAGAAGGAGAGGCAAGGAAAACAATTACAATCTACACAATTTATTTTCATAATCGTGATTATTCTTCTACAAGGTATATGCCAATTATCCCTGTCTGCTTCTCAAGCCATTATTAATTTGTTGATTACACAAAGCAGAAGCAGATGAGACGTCATCTGAAAGATCCGAAAGAGAGAGCAAATAAGATCCTTGAGGCTAAATTCACAGAAGAAGAAAATGTTGCAGCTGTAATTTAAAAAGATGGTACCTTCAGACCCGCTACAGCTGTGTTTCCTTAGGGTCCCTAGCAAAAAGAAAATCAAACAAAATTGAACCCATACCACATCCTCAGTGGGTCCTCTGTGTCTGACCCACTATGGACGAAAAGCACTGGGAACAGATACGTTTTGGCTTTGCTGGGAATACGTAAGGGCAGCTGGTATAGCAAATCTTTCTCTTTCACCTGCTCTCTCACTCGGCTCTACCTTCCCCAAAGAGATGATTTAGTTGTGTTAGAATGGTATTGCCACTATGTAGCATCACCCATAGAAGCAACAGCTTCTGCTATTTCACTGAAAAAAACTAAAACCTGATTAAATACAATTTTTTCCTCCCACATCCACACGTCACTCTCACTCCAGCCCCAAGATGGAAAATTTGAACTTTGACATTTGTTCTTTCATTTGTTATTGTTAACAATTAGTTAACTAATTCAGATAGATCAAAAATCAGTTACAGAGACTTGATTTGGACACATCTCTGATCATACACAAGGGCCATATAAATCACATTCTTCCTCACTAGAATCAAAAGAAGTGCTGCTGGTGACAGCAGCAGAGATAGGATCTTACCGCTGGGAAGAATAACGGATAGCAGGAGGCAGCCCTCTGCCATGCTACGTCAATTGCTTGCCACAGCCTTGGCCAATCTTTTCAGCTAGTCAAAGCACACAGCATGTTACAGAAGGTCTCCGAATAGCTTGACTGGAAACCAGCTCAAGCCATGCCAAACAGACTTTCACTTAACACCTTAACCAAAATTTGAATATATACTTTTAGAGTTAAAAACTTATTTGGTAAGTTATCATGCCCCTGACCTCTCTTAAAGACATGGAAAAATAGTATTCCTTGAGGCTTCTCTCCTGGGTGCATGCATCTCTCCCTCCAACTAGACATCAGTCAATTCGGTATTACCTATCCACACATACTGGTGTGTTCTGTAAGCAGCAAAGCAACCCAACAAAAATTGAGCACAATCAGATTAACACAAAAATAGGAAATTTTATTTTTAATAGTCTTAGAGCATCGTACCCTGTATGAAAGCAAATCAGTGAAAATAAGGACTTTCAAAGCTAACCTCTGACAGAATTTGCTGTAGCAGTTCAAAATTTTTCTGTCCCTAGCAAACTCTTCTGCCTTTATCCTACAGTCCTCTACCCCCAGGACATGACAGACAGTCCAGTAGCTTAAGCCATCAGTGAAGGTGGTGCAGAGAAAAGCTCTGCAGCAAGAATGGAGCTACTGAGGTACAGGCACATACCTGTCCACTGCCTCTGTGATAACATGAGACAGGCTTCTGGGGAGAAAAGGGTAAAATGTGGTACTACAACCAACCTTGCTCGTCTGTCAGATCCCACTTACATGTCTTACGGGTTCTCGGATGGGGAACTTGACACTTTCAGCCCAGACAGGCATGCCATCATCTCACAATTTCATTCACAAGAATTGAAAATCCTGGAAGACAGGTATTTGCTACTGGTGTAAACTCAAGAGACTTGGAACTGCTCCATTTTTGACCTCTGGATATTCATTTGGACCCTTTCTCCTGAAAAATGCAGGTTTTCACCTCTGCTTCTTTCTACTCTTTGTCACCCTTCCTGATGTCTCTTCCTAGCAAGCCCGCAATTCTGCCAGCACACAGTTAAAATGATTAGAAAAGGCCAGTGGCTGTTTAAAATGTAAAGGGACAGAAATGATTAGTGCCAGCAAACTTTTTATTTTAATGGAAGTTCGACAAGCCCAAGGCATATCTGCACCTGCAATTGCTTGCTTCTTACAATGTTGTGCCCCATAGATCTGCTTGTTTCAATTGACCCTAAGGCAGTAAACCTCAGAACTTATCCATATCGTCCTCTGCTTTTTGCTGACATGTTTTCAAATCCTTGATTTAATGGTCATAATTTTCAGATTTAAAAACTCAGACTGTGCAGTCCAGTACAGTATTTATTTCAAGGCAGAAAAACAAAGTCTTATATTGACTGAATTACCTAAGCTGCAGCTCAGTTAGCTAAAGGAGTGTGTGGGATTGCTGTTTGGTTGTTGGGGTTTTTTTTCCCCCCTGGACTTTAATATTTTTACTATTTACTTGTAGGAATAGGATTTTCATACGCAGAGGACTTAAATGAAGCTAAGTCTTCATACTGTTCAGTCACCAGTAAAAAAGTTCTGGGCACAAAGAGTTAACAGAAGAAAGAATAGGGAGGAAAGGTGAGGGAGGAGTCACCATGATCAAGGAAATGAAATGGTTTCCTTCAAATCACACAAGTCAATACCCACGAAAGCCCAACTCATGGGGATCCTCTATCATAGACAGTGGTAAAGGTCCTGCTTCTTTCAGGGTCAGATTGTACAGAATTGTCCTCAGATATACAGGATAATCCCACAACTTATCATTAAAGAAATAAGTTCCCCAACAGTGGGATCAGGTACAATAATTATACGCAGAGCTAATCTTTAGTACAGTATTCAAATCAGTTCTATTCTTTCAAAAATACAAGTCATGTAAGAGTTCCTGACTGATTGCTTTATGCCTGCCCCCAAGGAGCCTGGTGTACAGACGTTTCAACCTTGAAAGCTCCTTTCCACTCCTTTTTCCCTGGCTATGCTTCACTACCCTACACAAAACCTCACCTCTTGGTCAGAACTGCTCCAGCTGAAGAGGACGAGGGATGACTCTGCCCCTCTGGAGCCAGTTAAGAGATATTTTGACTGGAGAATCTTACAGTACATTTTTTCTTTTTAACAGTGGCTCTGCATTATTGATTTTGGGTTTTATATGTTACAATATAGAAAGGAAGAAAGGATACTTTTTAAATGCCAAAAAGATCATAATGTTTTTTAGTTTGTTTTTCCTGTGCCAGAGGGATGAAGTGCACGCTCACTTCTTCAGTTCCTCATGTTCCAATCTGTTACGCTGTTACTGAAGGCTCGGAAGAAGCTCCTGTTCACATTTCCTTAATTAGCCTTTAACTTTTTGTGAAGGCAGAGAGAAAAGATCTCAATGAGTTTTAAAGAGTAACATTTCTGTGGCAACAGCCATAAACGGGATTGCATAGGTGACGGTAGGCCCTCTGAACAGATGTGTCCTCTGGGAAATAAGTAACGGTTACAGCGCCAGAAACCATTAGATGCAGATTTGGGGAGGGGGGTCTTTCTATAGCAGAATGAAAAATCCTTCGGCTGTAACTACCCTGCCCTTTACCCATATCTTCAAAGGGGATTGTATTTGAATGTAAATGATTAATTGATAAGCATTTTATGGGGCTTGCACATCTTTCTTTTTCAGAGAAGGCAGTCTCAGACCCTAATGACAGGAACATCCTAATTTGCTTTACAGTCAAATAACCAACTCTTATTGTGGATATCATGAATATGCTCATTTAGGCCATCAAGTTGCAAGATAAACAAGCTTGTAATTGACTTTAATATGTGAAAAGTAATATTAGCTAGAGTTTCACAGGTATGATGATAACATCAAAATGATGTACACACAGATATGACTAGCACAAATTGGAATATAGAAAGTCACCATACCAGGCCAGATTTCCCCTCTACCCAGTGTTCTCCCCTTTCCAGCTACTACAGCAGTCTTTCTCATACCATCAGTCACAAATAGAAAGAAGGTCAAGAAGGATTAGAAAAATCTTAATCAACACCCCACCCACCCCCACTCAGTTAAATAACCCCCAATAGTTAAATAATTATAAAACTGAATTCTGAAAGGAAAAGTGTAAAACTTAAGAAAGTTTCTTGCTGGCAGTAGGTCAGTCCTCACGGGTGGTGGAATGAAAAGTAGTTGTAATTATCAGCTCCACATGTTTGTAGTCATTAGGGATTGCTAACTACCTTTAATCATGGCTCTGGTTCAGTTCCCTCAAGGCAAGGGAGCAAGCTTTTACACCTGCAGCCAGTAATTACAGCTACTTTCACGCCCCTGCCATGAAGGGACATGGCAGTGAGCAGTTGGGAAAGGTGGCATTTGAGGATCCATACAGACAGCCAGGCCCAAAAGATGGGTACTTTACAAAAGAAGTTGGGATGCATAATTTTAAAACATGGGACTAATGTAAGCACTCAAAAGTGAGATACAACATGCCTCACCTTTAGTCTTGTCTTGACCTCTAAAAGTTAAAGACTAGCTAAAACCATGAGGTTTGATACCATTTCAAACTGTGACATGCTAATTTCCAAATCCAATGTTGCTTTACTTAAAAAAAAAAAAAGCACTAAATCCAATGTTGTTTTATTTAAAAAAAAAAAAGCACTAAATCCTTGCCTTGGAACATCTCATCCCCTACCTGGGGTTTTATATTTCTGTGTATACAGCCCTTTTTCTAAGACCCTTAAAATACTAATATATTTGTATTGAAAGATCTGGTGTAAACTAACATTTCATTTTTCACCATAAAAATAGCATTTCAGCGAAGTATAATATTACATTTATGAGATTTTCAATTAAACTTTATATCAATTAAATTAGCATGTTTGTTTTTGTCACTATTTTATTGTTATATGCAAAACACCATGCCCAAGTCAACATTTTATCTTCCATTTTTAATTTTTTTAAATTTCTTCCTTGGACTAAGGAAATGACAGTTAATTGTAAAAAATGAAAGTATATTGAAAACTTTTCTCACGTGTTTTGGCAGAAATATTTTCTACTCAAACTTCAAGCATGTGAGTTGAGGTTTTCACCTTTCGAAAGTGAAATGGGTAATCTTCTGCCCTAAAGATGAAAACTTTTGGGTGTTATAAGAATTACAATGGACACAAGGAAGCAGCTAGGATAAAGAGGACAGATCTTATTTAAGGTACAGGCACTGTTATGAATATGTTTAATATGCATGTGTACATGTATATTTACTCACGTGTACACATACACATTGTTATGAATGCAAATACATACCAATAGTGCCTACGGGGTACTTTGCCCTTGACACGATTGTCACGACTCAGGTCACTAAGGGCTCAGCTGTGTGGTGAGGGGCAGGCATACTCCTCTGTCTGTCAGAGATGGAGTCCTGCTGCTGCTTTGGTGGAGTCACTACTAGGAAGGACTACAGGATCTTAATGGATCAAAGGGAAGGATCAAAAGGCCAAATGGAGATGTTGAGCACTACGACCCTTCTCTTTTTACAGGCAAAGGAATTAATTAGTGAGGCAACAGGGGATCACAGACATAGCACTTAAGCTCCTCCTCCTCCAAGTCAGTTGTGGAGGTTTGTGGTGGTACATTGCCTTAGCAGAACCCAGCCGGCATGCTGCAAGCTGAAATATTTCCCCCGTGATTTGAGCAGAAACAAGGACTGGTGTGAGTCAACCCTTTGCTACCTATGGAATTCACAGTAGCGCTGCGACTGGGAAAGACACTCTGTGCATACATGACAGGAATGAAAGCACTGGTTGTGTTGTGCTTCCGAACAGGAGGAATAGGCTCCTCATAACGTCTCTGTACCATTGTATAACAAACAAGCTAGCCCTTCCTGGCCTTGAGTCTAAGACAATGGCAATATAAAATGAAAATATTTCTGATTGTTACAAAAGGGCTATCTGAAGTCAGTGTGAGGTATAACAGTTCAGCAACTTCTATTGCTTCTAGCCACCTTTTACTGGTCACCACAATATACAAATATTTATAATTACATGCGTATATGTTAGGTCAGTACAAGTAACTGCAAGAATATTTCATAGACTGTTCAGTTGGGCCAAGGTTAGAGGATTCCCCATGACATGTAAAAAAATAATTTATGACCCTTTAGCAAAGGTTAAGTAAAGCCAATTTTCATTTGAGTGAAAGCCTTTTATTTATTATTAGCAAGATATTTGGCAAAATGTTCTCTTTGCTATCAAAACAGAAACAAAGGGGAAAAAACCACCAGTCTTTCCAAGAAAAGAGCTTTACAGGCAAGTCCAGAGTGCTGTTATTATGAGCTGCTCCAAAAGCTAAACTCGCAGATCACAACTTACTGAGGAAGGGAACAAAAAATTACTGAGCAATGAAGGGGTTAATTATTAGACCTGAGTTAAAGGTGTCCTCACAAGTAGGCACTTCATCAAGCAATGGAGTCAGGAAACAAGGGAGAATAGATGAAGGTGCTAGGGATAATAATGATGGCAAGTAATGATTTCCCTAGAGATGATCTGATCTATGGCCACAAGCAAAGAAAAAAGGCTAGAAAGTACTATAACATTACCTTGGAGTACTTAACAGACTCGAAAGCAGTAACCTGGTGTCAAAAAAGGCCCATCACCCTTCTCATTTTAGGTAAAAGAGTTATGCCAAAGTACAAGAGGGGAATGCAAAATTCACATCTGAAATTAAACAGCTGAAAGGTATGATTTAACAATGCTCGAAACTCAATAAGCCAAAGATAAACAGCAAATTAGATGACTCAATGTCAGGAGGAAAAAACATCTTCCATCGATCCCATCGTCAAAAATTAATCTGCCTGAGAATGCCCTCTGCTCCAATCCCAGAGCTGATGAAGAGTGGAGGAATAGAGTAAAACCTATGTACTAGTGCTTCACCTTCAGGCTAGACCCTGATTACAATCTCCTGTGAGACATTTCAGCATGAAGCGCCTCTCATGTTGGGACTGCAAAATTAAATTGCGATCAATACTTTACAAAAATAATTGGGGAAAAATGTTCAGAAGTCGGAGCTGTGCTGTGCGGCCAACAAACATATGAAAGTTGTTGGGGGTTTTTTGCTGGCTTTTTTTTCTTTTTTTCTTCCCTTCCTCTTCACCTTATCTTTCTGGGGGTTATTCTTCAGGATAGATCAGTTCAAAGGTGTCTCTTGATAATAGTGTTAGGAATAGTTTCACTCACCTTGTTAGGGAATTTCAGAAGCAGCAAAGCATTTAAAGTGTACTAAGCGCATTATACTAATGCCATGTTTTGAATCTCTCCTTTGCCCTTTATTTCTTCGTTGTTGTTCCAATCTGAATTTATATGCTTTTAATTACTTTTTAAATGATTGACTCTTATTTTTCTGGCAAAACGTTTCTTATTTTTAACTGAGAGTGTTAAAAAGCATTGAATTCACACAGAAGCA
>NW_010388383.1:25868-26402 GCF_000710305.1 Buceros rhinoceros silvestris | reverse complement strand
AGGAATGCCTAAGAAAACACTGAATATGCCTTGTGTTTCAGTAAAATCTTTCTGGAGATGTTAACACTTCCACAAAACAAAATGTCAAGATCTAGAGTTAAATTTAGAGTAAAATATGCGTAAATAAAACCATCCAAGTCTTCAGCAGTTCCTACTACAGATTCTGCTGCTTTTCCTGTTTTGAAATGTCCCTATCTTTGGTTATGGTGAGTCCTAAAATCCACACACATATAAAAACAGGAAGAAAGCAGACATTTTTAATTTCTGACTCTTACAATTAATAGAAACAGAGAGAAAGTATGAGCAGAATACGATGCTGTTCAAATTATTGCAAGATTTTGTGTGTATGCACAGTTGGCAACACATATTCTAGAGCTTATGGCAGGTTTAGAAGTGTATTTAGGATAAGCCAAGCAATTTAAGTGTTAAGATGTGGTACGGGATACATCAAAAAAGGAAGTGCTTCTAATGTGTTTCAATAATGTTACTGTATATCAAATCACATCAAAGATGGAGGGGAAGGGGAAGGGGAAG
>NW_010388383.1:15185-25699 GCF_000710305.1 Buceros rhinoceros silvestris | reverse complement strand
AGGGGAAGGGGAAGGGGAAGGGGAAGGGGAAGGGGAAGGGACAGCACACCTCATTAATTCATGTTGGTAAAAGGAGCACAGCCTTGGAAATATTTTGAAGAAGTCATCAGCCACTTCTTTGGTTTTGTCCATAAGAAGTCCTTAAAAAATGAGAGTAAAACCCCTTTGTTGTTTTTTTGTTGGTGCTGGTTTTTTGTTTTAATGCACAATGCAATGAAACAAAATAACTCAATGTAAATAATATCTGTACATTACAATCCAATACCTGCATTTTTCAAGTCATAAAACACAGCAGGAGGTGTGGTTAACTTAAGGAGGAGGGAAAGGGGAAATCAATCCTCAGGGATTTTATGAATCTTAGTCTATAATCCCCCAGAGGTGTGATTATCTCATGACAACCACTTTCATTGGAGTTGTCTTATTGTAACCACCAAAAAGAAAGGAAGAAAAAAATAAAAAGAAATAGCTTTATTTTAAGGGAGAGGGCAGGAGGGAGGGGAGGAAGGAGAAAACAGAAAACAATGGCAGATTTGAATGCTGAGCATCTACTTCAGCCCAGTTTCTACTGTCCTCACATAATCTTTTCCCTTTTTTTTTTTTGTATTTGACTACAACAGTCAAAACTTTCCCTAAATCTAGCTGGATTTATTTGTTTCTAAGACAAAAAAGTAAGTAAAAGTGTCACAATTACCCTAGGTCTGATTCTCAGCCAATTTCTTGTGTTTCACTCACTCAACTCCTCCAGTTTCATCTAGCAGAGCTCACAACTGAAATAAAGTTTGGTGGCATGAGCGTCTTGTGGACACAGCTCAGCAATGGAGTTGAGTGATGATTGCTCATAAAATATAAACCCAAAGAAATGTTGTCGAAATGTTTTGTCGAAAGTTCAAAATTGATCAGAAGGCTTGAAAAACCTTTTCAGAGCATCTATCTGAGCTTCACTTTTTCTTGACTGTTTTGCTTTTGTAGAGTACTACAGGACAGAGGAATACCTTACTGAGCTATTCAATGCTAAAATATACTATATTCAAGAAATTATATTTTCCTGGAATTCGGGTATGTGTTTGGTAAGGACATTATTAACCCCAGTGACCTCCACAACTTTTCTTCTCTTTGCCAAGACAGAATGCAGATTTATACACTTAAACGTATAAAATCTTGTAGATTGCATACATTTAAATGCATCTGTATATAATCACCAACCCAGATGTACTGCCTTTCTTCTAATCCCATTATGGGTAGAATTAGATGTCTAGAGATTTTGCAGATTGGCTTCTCAGTGCCGTAACATCTATGGGGAGAATCTGCGTGTTTAACACCTATGCACTAATCCTGCAACAAAATAACTAAACAGCGTGCAGGACAATCATTATTTATTCATTTGTTTAACCCATAGGATTCCTTCTAATAGGATCAGTAACACACCACCACCACTCCCAATGCTCAACGATCTTCCAGAAGCACTTGCCCCTTTAAGAATCACAGTCAAGAATAAAGCTGACTGTAAAGCTTCCCAGTACCCAGGGAAGACTCTTTTCACAGTTGCACGTACAGTCTTCTACACAAAAGCAAAATCTTTGCAGGTGTCTGAGATTGAATCTTTTTTTGTACATTAAGAACTTTTTTTTTAGAAGTCTGAGAAGACATGAGCATTTGGCAATGCCTGCCATTACGTAATTATTTAATGGATATTTTATAGCAGTACGTAGAACCCTGAAATGGTATCTGAGTGCTAGGTGTTATAGATACTAAGAGATTAATACTGCCCAGGAAGTTTATAAACTAAATAAATAGGACAAAGATCAAGCCAAGAGGAGCATTATTATCTTTAGTTTACATATCGAGAACCGAAACACAAAGAGATAGAAATCTGGAAGTCCCACAGCAAGCCTATCGTAAAGTGAAGTTCTCCTAAATCCTAATCCTTTGCAAGCTAGCTTCCTCTCAGCCACGTCCTTTGCAAAAGAAGGAGCTACTTGAATTCTACATGCAAAGCAAAGCTTGGGAAGTGAGTGACAGAAAGAAACAGCAATTTATAACTGACGTATGTTCTTTTCAACCACAGATCTCAAAGAGCATCACAGGGACAGGTAATTCTCTCCTTTTCACAAAGTGAATTGCTTAGACAGAGGAAATCATCTGTAGCTTCACAGGAGATTTGGAAAGCATAATATGGTTGAAGCCTAACTGTCCTCTGAAACTAACTGGATAGTCATGATTTTCCTCATCTTGCGGAGTCTCATAGCAATGAAATGGCTTAGCCATGGTGACTCTTGTAGTGCTTGCCGTTGTCACAAGATGCAGTCCTTGACTAAGGAAGAGGTTGCAGAGAAATTTATTTTTTACACCTCCTAGATGCTAGGTCTCTGTCTTTCCCCACTCCAGGATAAATTAGCACACTCCAGAAATGCTTCTCTAATTTACTGTGGCTTTGAATGGCTCGTGATCAGCCACAATAGTGGAGTGCTTTGCCCTCTCCCTCTGTCCCAATCAAGGGAATAGTGTGGGGTCATCATGCCAAACATATGCTACATCCTTCTTGTGAGGTGTATTCCACATGGGGTGATCAATCTAACCCTGTGGCTCTTTTCCAGCAGCTGAGCCAGCACAGAGAGAGCTACACCAGAGACCAAAATTGACTACATTGTCTCTCATTGCGGCCAACTTCTGTTCAAAGGGACATGACAAACTTCTAGATTTTCTGTCTCTGTTACACAGGAGCCTGATCTCATCTGCCTTGAACAGTCTCTGTCTTTAAAGTTCACTATATTCTTAATATTGCTGGAGGCAATAAACAGTAGCGGCCATTTTATTTATTATAATATGGACAAATCAGAAAAAAACCCTACAACTTTGCATTTAGAATACTGGGTAAAATTGCACGTTGGTCATAATTTTTTCAAGAAGTCACTGCTGTATGTATATATGTACATATGTTTATATTAGGTACAGATTGGAGATGTCACTTCTTGGTTTATTTTCTTTTCTGTTTGCCTTTCTAGTAAAGAACTTCTATGTTCTGCATAAGGCAAGATCAGAAAAAAGGAGAATGAGAAAAAAAATCAGGAAATATTAGAAGCAGCACTCCATATTCTTTCCTTGAAATTAGCTCTAAGTCACACATTAGCCATTAACTCCTTTGACCTGTTCCTCTTTGAAAGATAGGTTCCACTTTAGGTTTCAACCTAAGACTTCAGTATCTCCAGCACTGACATAATCTTAATTGTTTTCTATATTTCTAAAAAGACATAAATGGGAGTTAGAAAGTAGATTATAGAAAAAATGCATTTTCAAGGTAAGTCAAATGATTATAAAATCAGCTTTTGAAAATCCCCTAGAAATAAAATAGCACTTGGTAGCTGCAGTAGTAATGATCTAAAACATTTAAATTAAATATATGCACTCAGGACATCAATGTATCATGTACTTCAAGTGTTGGGTTCAAATGCTAATTGGAGTATAAGATGAGAAATCCAAACACAAGTCAATTTTGATAAGAACGTGAATGCATTTATCAAAAAGATTTCAAAATGTTGATGTGAAGCCTCCTGGGATTGTTATGGATATACAGAAAATATGAACATAAAAACATAATTCATCTGTTCAAACTCCAATCCCATTCTGTTTATTTCAAGATGCAACAAATTTCTGGTCCTTCCCACTCTTTTATTCATTTTTTTCAATGATGAGCAGTATCTACTTTTTAACTGGCCCACACAGAATTTCTGAGTCCTGCCTCAGTGAATTATGGTAAATAAAGAATCAGACAGACTGATGAGAACTAGAGGATCATTTCCCTGATGGAAAGGTGTCAAGGGTTAGAGCTAGGCGAGCTCCAGACAAATGAGAGATGCTCTCTATTATCCCCTCCCTCCTTCCCCCGCCATTTTCCAAATTGGAGAAAGAGAAAAGGAGCAAGGGAGAGAGACTAACAAATTGGAAACGAAAACTAAACCTGCTCTAATGAGAATAATAATAACAACATTAACTATGTACAAATAGATACAATAGCAATACCAAACCCAGCCACCCTGATAGCAACCACAACCATGGTTGGTCACCACTGATGCTGTGGGCAGGCACTGGGGAAGGCCCAGGCTGGGCTCAGCAGCAGACAGGAACTGGATGCAGGAGCTTCGTTCCAGAACTGGATTCAGGGATGCACAGCCTGGGATCAAAGGCAGAATGGACAGAGTCCTCCTCAGACACTGGCCACTGAAGAAGAGAGTGAGAGAGAGGGGGCCAAACCCTCAGCTTTATATGGAATATGACGTCTATGGGATGGAACACCTTGTTGGTCAGTTTAGGGTCTCCTGTCCTGTCTGCTCCTCCCCGCAGGTGCAGCCTGTAACTTACTGCACCCCCAGCGTGACACACAGGATTTAGCAGTGACCTTGGTGTGCACAGGAACAAGTATGAGCAAGAGCCTTTCTGCACACCAACCCCTGGCAGTATCTGTAAACATCAAGTGTTATCACTTCTCGAAGCAGACACTGTCTGCAAAAATACACCATTAACTTCAGAAAGTGCCATCGCTGAGCAGAGACTGAGCTGGAAAGTGAAACAGCTGATCAGAATGAGTTCTGTTCTAACTCAAACCAGGACAAAAGATTATAGAAATAAAACATACCTGGACTGCAGCCACTATCAGCATTGCAATCACAGACAAGGGTGAAGTTTGGTCATCTCCTAAGCTCTTGCCTCCAGGAGAAGCGGCAGCTCACAGTTCTTCCTGGGTTTGGGACTCAGCCGACTTGCTGTCCTCAGCCATGCCACTCAGACCACTGACTGCACTGGCTGCAGTGGACATGCCAATGCTTCAGTACTAGTGGCAGCATCCACTGGCTCCAGCAAAGAGCTTGTGCTGACTTTTACGCTGCCTGGATCAAGACTGCTACTGTACATAAACTGACCTCAGAGCAGTCACACCTGAACAAAATCCTTTATAAGGGTTTTGACAAAGATTTCTGTGGGGCCCTATGTGCACCCTTCTAAACAGAGCTACTTAAAAATGGTTTACCAATCTTTACAGTATTTAGCTACTCGAGAAAATATTTTTCTCTCAGAATGGGAAAAAGTATCAAAATGCCTACACTTTTCACAGAACAAAGGAAATCCCAGATTATTTAACTAACTAACGTAGTGCATCATGAAGATCACCTCTAGCTGAAGAGGTCAGCATACAGTGGTACATCCTAAAAGCTACATGGTGGTTGAGCAAAGGCAGAGAGTTTTTACGTCAGTTGGAACGAAAAGCTTACTTCAAGTTTTCTAGTTGAAAATTCAATTGAAAGAATATTTTTTGCTGTAGTAAAAAGAAATCTGATTAATATTTTCAAGAAAAATCTGTTTTTCAATGAGAAAATGTTTTGAACTTTATCAAACAGCCCTACTGGTATGTGAACACTACTTGGTCCTTCTGTTTTCATTCCATCAATAAAGGAGCAAAATTTGAGCTCAGACCTCAAAGCCATGATAGTAACTGATGTATTTCCTGGAAATACATATAGCCTCTAACTCATCTAAAGGATATCAGATACAGACACTAAGTAATCCAGAACTACCTCCCTATTGAATAAAAGAGGAAACGGTATATAAGACGCATCTTTAGGATACGGATCAATGCCTTCATGTGAATATTCATACTCGTTAGTGACTACCGTATATCATCTCCAGTGAACGAGGGAGACCTTCCATGCAAAAACTGATGTGATCAAGCCCATAAAGACCATTACTTCATGATATCCATCTATTAGAGAAATTATGACTGCATGAATTTTCACAGAGTCCAAATACAGAGCACTTGATCTTGTAGCTTTAAAGTTCTTTCATCCAGAGTTGTTTTTTTTTTCTTTCGTAAGTGAATATGTATACATAGATTTCACAGGGAATACAGGATATAAGGGACAGTAAGTATGCTTCAGCATATGGTGAAACCATATGGTTGGCTGCTTTTCTGCCTATACCACTTTTATTATTTATTTTAAATTATGTGATTCACCTTATTAGTTGAGACCTCTTCAATTTACATGGTTATAAATATGATAGATTAATTATGCTTAATTTTTAAAATATTATTTATTATTATTTGGGGTTAAAGAGTGTGCAAAGAACAGGGAAAAAATGGGCTGAATTTCCGACTGATGTAAATGAAAAAAGCAATATCAGTACTTCAGATCAAAAAACTACAATTTCTATCGTGCAGAAGTCTTTGCTTTGTCACACAGATTCTGAATTTGGACTCCTCCTAGCATATACTGCATGATTCTGCAGGAGTTAAAAAACAGGAAAAAATGAACACAGAGGTCTCAGAGATCTTGTCTTCCTCGTTCACTAAGACACCAAAGAGTGAAGAAGCCCAGAAACCCCATCAATGTGCTGCTGAGGAGCCTGGAGAGGGAGGCAGGAGGAAAAGGTAAAACAGTAATACCATTGTTCCTATTTAACTGGCATATTTTGATCTAAAACATTCCCATCTTAAGCTGTGAGATCAGTGATGGAGCAGAAATTTTTCCCTAATTTTCAAGCTATTTCAAATTTTCTTAGAAATACAATCCAAAACAAGGAATAGTCACATGGCAAAGAATTAAAAAAAAAATATTATGCTTAGTGTCATTGTTTACTATTCTATAACAAATAAGCTTGTCAGACCACAGTCCAGTTGCTAACACACTGGTGCCAGCCACTTCAAAATATTCTGTCTTGATTCTGTTTTTTCCCTTGTTTCTCTCCTGAAGGGCCAGGGACTTGATCGAACAGGGAAATCTCCCATACTTTTTGATCTGAGACTTCCTAGCTGTCATTGCCTTTTCTGTAGGAGAGAGGTGACAGTTCCCATTTGGATTGCTACCTAAGGAGATGAGATGCTTGGTCTGAAATCCCTACTTCAGCACAGACTTCTAATGCGAGCTTAAATATGTCACTTTGTCTTTTTGCGCCTCAATTCCTCAGCAGTAGAAAAGGAATCAGAGCAATTCCCCACTCCAGAGGGCTAGACTGTGGGGTGCTCCAAGGCCACAGGGACATGTAAGTAGCTCAGGCAGGTGTAAGACTTTGATCTCCAGAGTTATCAATCCAGCATTTCAAAAGCACTTAATTCACAATGGGAGATTTAATATTTTCAAGAAACAGTTCACTTTTTTGAACAGAACTTTAATCATTATTTCTTTAAATGGCTTATGTAATCTCACATACAGTTTTCAGGACTTGATCTTATTATCTACCTTTTACTGTAAACTCTCTCTTTTGGGGCAACATGAAGTTTGACCAAAAGGCATTACATCCATGCTGGCAGCAAGTCTGTGGATGTTGATATGCCAGGCAGGAGGTAGGTGATTTTTCTAGAGACATCGCTTACTTTCTCTAAGGGAAAATATGAAATAAAAAAGTGTAGAATGACCTTGCACTAATAAGCCTCTGCCTCGAGACAATGATTAAACCTGGTAGCGCAGGGGTTGGTTTATGAGTAATATCAGCCAAGGCACTAATGAAAGTATCCCATTAAAGAAATGTATAACTTAGGGAGTTGTCTTCACCGAGAAATTTGGTCACTGCTTTTGCTGCATTAATGCGGTCTCAAGTACAAACAGGAAAGTACAGCCAGGTACTGCAGTTGGCTCCTATTTCTAACAAAACTAATTTGCCTGAGGTCCTGCATACTTTATCAGGAGTGGGCTCTGGATGTGAAATCTGGACTTCAAACCTAGTTCTACTTCAAGGACTTTATTGTCCAAAGGTTTCTCTTCACGAGAGTAGTTGCAATACTACTGCCAAGTACTGTGACTCGTATACTGTGACTTGAACTGGTTGGTGATGCACAAATGTCAATGTGCTCATTTAAAATGTTGTTATTATACTCAGGAATATCATAGGAAAGGATCCGTTTGAAAATGTGTGTACCAGCCTGGGTCAGAAATTCAGCTGTTTTTTTGTTCTCTTCAAGAAGGTTATTCTGAAAGCAAACTAATCTTCCCCATTTCATAAGGAAATTTCCACTGAAAAATACACTTGGCTACTCCTGGGAATGATTAACACACACCCACAGATCTGTTGTGCATGCACAGCAGGTGTAATGGGTCCAGGCCATGTCAGGGTTACTGCCTGATGTGCAAATCAGCTGCTCTGCACACGTACAGTAGCTCTGACACGCCCAGTACCAAATCTATTCCCTCTAAATTGGGAAATTCAGCCAGCCTGTGGGCAACCAGCAAGAGAACAGTAAAATCAGCCTGACTGCAGAGAAACAACTTCAATGGCATCATATTCATACTTGAGAATAAAACCTCAAGACATGTAAAGGTGCAGTTCCTTTGAGGTTCAGTAGCATCATTTTGAATGGTAGTATTTCAGTTGCCTACTTAAATCTTAAAAACTTAAATTGAAAAAGATCCCAAGAAAAATATATACGTATTTTCATACAACCAGCAAATTAAGAATATTTTACCTGCAAAACTAATTCTTTTTGTGATTTAAATATTTTTGAGGATTTTTTTTTTTAATTAGAAAAGTTTTGGTGGGAAATTCTAAGCAGCTGCAGAACCTCTAAAAATAGCTGTACAACAAACACAGAATAAATAAAATAAACCCAGTAAAAGTAGCTGTGGTCTGTGACATCATTTAGGTCATGTATGTTCTAACCTGTTCCTTCTCCATTGCAAATGTTTAAAATTATTACTATAACCATCAAATAGCTTTGTATTTTCCAAGCTATATTAACAATTGAACACCATGAAGGAAGGTTACTGAGTTGTTTCCCAGCCCTTGAAGATTTAACCATAAGCATGGTTGAAACTGTGTTTGGAGGAGGGCGGTAAGAAAACAAACAGATCAATTGTAGGAAAAAAAGTTGCATTAAACTTTTTTTTTAAGCAACACGATTTTCTATACAATAGAGTTCATATATTAATTCCTTTTATCAGGGAAAAATTGATGTTATCTATCTCCTTTACTACAAATATTAAAGCCATTTTTAAAGTGGCCTGGGACAGAGTAGAGTGGAAAGGCATCTATTTTAAAAAGTAAATTAAATAAGAGATTCTGTATAATTCTGACTCTTACCAATGACTTGGACATATCTTTTCAAACAGTGAAATGAAAGAATCTGCAATTTCTGAGGTTTTCTACAAAAATTGCTAAGTAGAAGAGTATCTACAAGGAAAGAAGATCAAATTTATTTTCTGACACAAGGACTCTTTTTTTTTTGTTACTGGACTTTAAAGCAAAGCTTCAACATATCAGAAGAAGACAACAAACAGCTGCTATATTTCAGGTCAATCTCACAAACTGAAATCAGTTATTTTCCTACAATCATGTAAAACAAACTCAAGAATGGATTTTCTGTGTTCAGATTTTATTTGCCAACATTTCTTCATGCCCTTCTACTTGCACAGGGAATAAACTTTAACTCCCCTTTTTTAACTTAGTCCTCCACAAGATATGATTTCATGTTTTTATCTCAACAAATCAAGAGAGAAATTATCAGATAAATGCATTAGTCAGCACTCTGTACGTAGACCTGGTCACTACAAAATGTATCTTTCTACCATGAAACACTTGCTCATTTACCAGCCACTCTAAACACATCAGATCATCCTCTCAGAGCCACGGAACTAACAAGATCTGTACCTTGGAAGACAGACAGATTACTGGGGTTTGTGTCATAGTTTCCCCTTTACCTTCTACTCAGCCCCATTGATGACTGGCCAAGATTTTATCAGCACGATCAACATCGGTAAGGGCAGAACAAAACACTCTGGAGGCTCAAACCCATCTGGTGTTCAGCTGCTGGTGGCTCCATGTGGGCTGCTCCAAGGGCACCTGCACCTCTCCACAAAACTCATACATAGTCCTAAGGTCTGTAAGAAATGAGGTGTCACAGCTCAACATGGGTTGCCTGGTGTGAAATCCCATCCAGGTAACCCGTAACAACAGGAAGGAGAAACCTTTGCTCACATCACACTGACTGCCAGCCGAGGGATGGAAAGGTGCAGGTAAGGTGGAAAGGTGCATCCCTGCATCACAGGGATCCAGGTGATGCAGCTCTGGGTATGGCACCACAGGGATGCAGAGCTTTGGCAGTTGTTCGCTGTATCTCTGTCGTCCTCGTGACCTGCTGCAGGAAGCGGTCCCATTCCTCTAGTCAGACAGCACCGTGTAGCCCACACACTGTTCACTGATAGTGTGATTTATCCACGTGTACGTTGATTGTGCTCTGCCCGTAGGTACATTTGAATGGATTATGGCTAAATACTTACTACAAAGACCTTTGCACCTACTCACTTCCAGGTCTCTCTAGCAGACTATTTGTGATATGCTCAACAGTTGTCCACACGTTGTTTGCCACGTGGTCATGGCCTTCATACTCCCACCATGGACCTTTACCTATTTAGGCTGTTTCACTTATTTTTATTTCTAGCACAGTCTTTCTACAAGACTGTGCTCCAACTTCTCAGAGTGCAGAAGGCCATCCCTACAGATGTCCAGAGAAAGTTCCACAGCTGTAAATACTCTCTTTC
>NW_010388383.1:13749-15101 GCF_000710305.1 Buceros rhinoceros silvestris | reverse complement strand
TCCCTGTCTACACGCTGCCATAAGAGCCTAACTCTTGGTTCCATGTGGTCCTCCTTTAGGCTTAGGACCCTTAAGAAATAGTATTTTCACATAAAATGACCATGACAATGAGAGACCTCTTTTGCAATCCAACATCCTTGTGCTGACAACAGAGTCCTAAGAGTTACTGACCTGGAGTAAAGAGCCCTTATATATAACAGTGTGAGATGGTTTCAGGGGATCTGGGACATTACTGAGAGATCAGTCAAAGACTCGGTGCCATCCCATCCATACCACATATTGGCTCCATCCCTAAATTAATGTAACTGCCAATCCATTCTCAGATTTTCTCTGGAGACAGATCTAGTTGATCCAGAAGGGCTTACAGGAGCAATCTAATACGTACATGATGCGGACAGTCAGAGGAGCAGATCTAAAGTGAAATTGTATTACTTAAACTGGCAGCACAAATGTACTCTTCTGCTGTAATCAAGACCTGAATGGTAGTCAGACCTGAATGTAACAGCCTGGAAGTATGCTACTGGCAAGGGGAATTATATGTCTCCTCCTACTTAAATATTTTGACTGTATCTGCACATGGCTGTTCAGCTTGAAAGTAGTGGGACTTGTTTCTGGAACTCAGTGAGAGTCAAGGAACGAGTAAATCAAACCCGTATCGACTAGAACTGGGAAAGAATATATACATCACGCAGAAATCTCACTGATGGCATGTGCTCTGCTTCAATGGACCGGCATCCCATTGCAGAAGTTAACTTGGAAATCCAAAAAGATAATTGTTGATGTGGCAACTGATAACAAAATACTGATTTTCAACATGTGATTGAGACCCTGGAAATCTGTGTACTAACAAAAAATGCCTAATCCCAGCAGGTTATCAGTCTACGTTACAAGAATCTACAGCTCCATCAGATAATTCCTGGGATACACAAATTATCAATATTTGAAAACCACTGACTAAATATGATTTGTGAAGCCAAGTATTTTGAAACTCTACACTACAGTTAAATACAACAATATTTAGCTAACAGGCCTAGATGCCTCTGAGTCTTCGATACTGCAAATATAAAATTATGGTATATTTTAAATTACTTTCCATTTTGTTAGTTCAGTGTATCAGGGACACTGGTGAAGAATGATTCATTACCAAGAACAGTAAATTCTAGACTTGCACAAGGATCAGCCAGCACTTTATTGAGACCTCCATTTGGGTAGAAAAGTCCCTGAGACCTTGCCTAAGGAGTATAATTCCATGTAATGAAATAAATTCTGTTAACAACCACAGCAATTAGTTTTGTACTTGAAAACATGACACACTGTAGCCTCACTGCTAACTAAACTGCAGCCACTTCTGC
>NW_010388383.1:0-13639 GCF_000710305.1 Buceros rhinoceros silvestris | reverse complement strand
TTCAAAAGAAGGAAAAATGCAAAAGGGAGTGCAAAAGTATGATCCCTTTTTTTTTTTTTTGCACCCAAAGTGAAAATGCTATGTGCAGGCAGAAGTAAGTGACAACCCACATTCTCTGACCCCAAATTTTTGTCCTAATGGTACACAACAGGTTAAAACAGTATGGAGAAAATTCTATATTATTCAATCTTCTAATAAATTTCTGCAGGCAATGTTCAGTAGCTCAGTTCAACCACTGGCCCCACTGGAGAGTTTTAGCGCTCTGAAGATTAAGATTAAATTCAGAAATAGCAAAGCCAAATTTTCTAGTTTTTCCAAGGGGCAGAAGGAGGATTATATATCCTTCTTATATGTACAAAATAAGTTTCCATTATTCAAGAGTTGTTCCACAGATTAGTCACAAAGACAAGTGTGCTTTTTCTGCAGTAAGCACGAACACTACCTTCATGACACAATGAGGTTTTGATAAACAGAAGCCTTTTAAGTAACATTATAGAAGCAACCATTTTTCCTCCATACCCTTTCAAAGGGGCACCGGCATTTTCAAAATGGCTCAAATGAATTACATACCAATCTAATGATCATACAGCACACTGGAAATTCACTCCTAAATGGCTTCTATTGTAAAAAGGTAGTCAATTTACATGTCAGAATAAAGAGGTCTGAATACAAGGAAAGTCTGAATATCCTTACTTATACCAGTTTAATTCCGCAGACTTCATTGACATTATTCCTGATTTGTGCCACTGGAAATGAAAAGAGAATCAGATATGAAGCATTGTAATGAATGATGACATACTGGTGATCAAAGTAGAGTAGCCTTCCATCAAAGAATAGTGTGCATTACTAATCTCATTTTGTTGTACTAAATGACTTAATTCTCATAAGTGGAATAGAACCAAGGTGGAGAGCTAAAATCAGCTCAAAAGTACACAAAATAGGAATAGATACAGAAGGAAAAGGAAAAAACAGAATAAAGAGCAGGTATTTTTCTCTCTCCATCTAAAGATCTCAACACAATTTACCATCTTAAATAGTGTCGGCCTCATCACATTCCTTGAAGGAAAGCATTAAATCAGTTTGGAGATAATGAGAAGGCAAGATGTAAAGATTAAGAACATAATTTTCAGAATCACATAAATTATTTGGGAGTCTTAGTTCCTAAAATGTATTGAAAGAACCAGAACTTCAGTAAAGCATTACATTAAAAAAATTCCCAGCAAATAAACAGGAACAATGAATGTCCACATTTCTGAAAAATCTGGCTAACAATTCCTCTGACTGGGCACCAAGAACTTCAGTGGATACTTTTGGAAACATTAATCAGATCCAAAGACGCTGCATCGGGACCAGGATGAGGGTCTGGATCCTTTGATTCAGTCTTGCCTCTTAATCACAAGAGCTTTTGTCATTCTTGTTCTAGTTCAGAGACTTAAATAGGGCCATTTTATAATTTGATGAACACGTGAGTTCAAACCTTCTCAGCAAGGATGGTTTGATCAGTAAATGATAAACCAGCTACACATTTTTTCTGTTAGCTATTATCTCTTTTACTTTTTGTATTACAGGTAAGTTCATGATAAGATCAGGATATCAGCACGTAACCGTAACAGGCAATACTTCCTATTGTGCAGAAATAGATGACTGGACAAAGACTCTATTCAGGCAATGCCAGAAACAACTGTGCAGCTTGTTTGCCTCACGCTTCACTCATTTACCTGTAAACTCTGCTGCCTGTAACATCACACAGCTCTCAAGTAGACTCCAGAACTAGGTGACACTACGGGGTTAATGGACTGAGTTGCCAAGATTCAAGAGCCAAATAGAGACGGGTGTCAGATCTCTGTATTTAATCTCCTGTATATCCGGAGCTGGGAAATGGAATCTGTGCAAATGAGAGAGAGATGAAACTTAACCAAGTACACCCTTAATGTTTAAGAGCCTCAATAAAGACAGTCATACCTCCATTTCTTAACTACAGGCTTTGCTTTATTTTAGCACCTGTTATTAAACTCCTTGCTTCTCACATTCTGAAATGGAAATAAATCAGTTTTTGAATGTGGTAGCAAAGGGTTTTTCAACACTGAGGGGCTCTAGGTGTGGAGGAAGATAAGTATGCTGATTACATAGCCCACATTTTTGCTTTGTATTTTTATGTGCTAATTGCATTGCTCTTTCTTGGTTTTGAATGGTATAGGTGCTTTGGAGATATTTTATCCCAGAACTTCTGCATATTAGGCCCTGAAACGCTACCACCTCTCTCAGCTTAAATTATCAAGACTTAAAAAAACCAAAAAAACCAAAACCAAAACTGAACTTCTATCTGACAGGGAAATAATAGAAAAATCCTAACCTTTAAGTCTTCCAAAATTATGCTGGACAACACACTAGGAAAGATTACAATGAACAGGAATAATTCTTTGCTGGCAGGGCGATAGACTAGGTAAGTGAATCAGTGTTTTCTGTATCTAACTTCTATGACGGCAAGGCATGAACATTCTGACCAAGCAATTTACATTGATTTACAAGTATAATTTATAAATCTGTGGGTTCATACATCAGGATTTCAGATCAGCTTATATAATGTGTATAAATACATTTTCACTTTATTTGTTAATGTATTGCAAATGAGGATATAAATCTGACATGAACACAAGCTTACCTAATTTTATTCACTTAAAATGACAATCCTCCTGTACAAATGGCTAGCAGAGGACTACAGTGCTGGCTTTGCTCTATTCTTTAGACCAGGGTTAAACTTGCAAACTTAATTTGAATCATTTACTTGTCTTCTGAGATATTTCCTCTTGACTGCTTTCTTATCCTAAGAAATATATGCATTTTGAGGGCCAGATCCTCAGCTATAATGCAGCTAGAGCATCCTTCAGCTTAGTTCATCATCTTCAATAAAGTTGTGCTAGTTTTCAACATTTGAGGATTTGAAGTGAAAACTTGGTTCCAATTAAATCAATAAGAGTTTTCTGATTGAATTCAGGGATTCAAGGATTTCATCCTTGGTCTTTCTATGTATAAACATTTTTTTTTTCAGACTAAAGTGATATACAACAGCTCTGTGTATCATGCATGTAGCAGAGCCTTTTATGGAAAGAGTAGAAAGCTCCTCAGCCAGTGCACATCCTGTTTCTTTGTGAATAGTTTCCGAATGTTTATAAAACAAAATATAGGATGAGTTATATCAAAGATTCGTATAAATTTTCACCATTTATAAATATTTTGGACATAAATTAACATCTAAAATTTCTTTAAGGCTATCAAGCCAGCCACAGTCTAGTTTTATATCAGCTAGCACATAGAAAACTTTTTTAAGAGTCCTTCTTGTCTGTGATCATATTTTTGAACAAAGTGTTTCACATAAAACCAAAATGACAGTGGACATTTAACAGGAAAGGACTGAAGCAATAAATGTCCAAAGAGCAGCTGGATCCTGTTTCAGTGTGCATGAGCTGTACCAAATAACTGATAGTCTTATTGCCTCTCCATTTTACTCAAAACTACAGTAAAAAAGTGGTATCTTCTGGAAGCTATTCCATGTGGAATGTAACTCATATTCTGGGTGAAGCTATACTTTATTTGAGCAGCAGACAGTGGATCCATAGGTGTATATTTTGAGACAAATGTAGTTGTGGAAATTAAAGACAGAAAAATTATGTGTCGGACCCACGTCCACTTAAACCCATAAGTTTTTACATCTATGTCCATGGGAGTTGGAACAGGCCCCCTGGAGAGAAGTCCTGGTTCCTTTTACCTTCTTTTAGCTAAAAATCCCCAGGACTGTACTCACAGAGTTTAAGTGTGACACAGTCATGGAGACTGTTAAAGAGATAGAGTGATGTATACTTAGTTGTTTATCAGGTAGTATTAGCTTGAAGTTGTTTTTTTAATGCACAGCATTTCTTGTAAGATACAAGGTCTATTTTATCAATTTTATACTAATTCTCTAATTGCAGTGTGCTTTCTTCCCCTCCTCTTCTTCTGCTCGTGTTTCTCAGGGTATAATGCAGTAAGGACTTGATCCTGTGTGACCAAGCACATGGAAGCCTTGCCCGAGACCAGTGGGTTTTTAAGACCTATAAACATTTACACATGCTAGCACCTCCATAGATCTAAACAACCTCCCTCTCTCCCTAAATTCAACACCTGGCAGAATCAAAGCAAGCCGGAGGGAAATGGGCCCCACAAATTTTCACCTTTGTGCTTCTACTTTTATCTTATTACTTCTGCTAATTTTGCTGCAAAGCATAAAGTAAACTCTGCATTCCAATGTCGTATAAATGACATAATTTAATGTGACTAAGAGATATACAGATGGCATTGCATTTCCTCCGCAGTGTGGAGAGGTCAGACAGCAATTGGCTGTAACACAAACTAAGCTAATACAGAGCTACAAGCTGCCAGATCTTGATCTCGCTTACTAACAGCCTATAGTATGTGAAGTAATTGAGCATATAGCAACTTTCTCAACTGTACTTAAGCAAGGGACAACGTTGGAAAATGTCAGTGCTCCAACTTAACAAATCTTCATACAAATAGGAAATATTTTAAAGGATTTTCACGATAAAAGATTCAGAAGGAACAAGCTTTCTGTTACATATGCCTAGATCTACAGTCCATATTTTAACAGCAGTTTAGTTTTACCCCATTTTGGAAAACTGCAAAAATAAATCTTGAAAATAACAATAAAAAAACCAACCACTTCTACTGTACACTTTGATAACAACAAAAAAGTTAACAATAATTTATTATTACAGTTTGTCTTGGTTTTGTCTGTTTTTCAGTGTCCAAAATACAACCAGTAACACTGTTAGAAAATTTCCCAGTTTCTAGTAAACAATTCCCTCTTTAAACCAGATTCTAAAGAAAGTAGATTTAATATGTTTTCAGTGCAAAAAGTCTATACAAACTGGACTTTAACTCCATCTACAAAGGATTCTGGTTAGTGTGTTTCACTTCAGAAATGTAAAAAGAGGCTTTAAAGCTGTCCCATCCATGAGGCTAAGGGAAATTCTACTTCATGATAAGCTGTCGAGCAAGGCAAGTCCAAGCAGAGGGAAGGAAGAGGGTCTGACAATCCAGATGACCAAATTACTCTCTCAAGATCTGTAGCACTACAATGTGTTAGGATGTCCTTAGGAGACACTACAAAATATGATAATAAACAAATACTTCCCTTAACAATATAATCAGCAGAGCAAGCCCCCTCATTCCCAGGGAAGGTGCAAAGACATTTTTGTCCCTACACATAAGAACAGCTAATGATTTCCGGAGACCTGATTCACACTTTTTAACTTCTGGCGCTCTCAAAATTAAAACTGACAGTAGGAAGATCTAACAATACTAAATGACTGCACAATGAAATCGTACAGGAAATTAAAAGCTGATAAACAGAAGATAATACACAAAGTAAAAATAGTGGCAGCTCTGTATACTATAATGCCAAGTTCTAAACTAGCTTTTCCCATTACAGACAGAGATCCTAAAGTTACTATGTTTGCTCAGCAATGTCAGTTTATTGATCAATGCTGGTCAAAACCACAAACATCAGGAATGACTGAGAAAGGAATACAGATTAAAATGGAAAACATCATAATCTAGACCCAGTGCAACCATGTCTTGATTACTTCTTGCAATGCTGTTTCCTTCCATGTCAAACAGTAGGATCAGGTAAGACACCAGGAAGGACACCCATCATTCCTGGAATTACGAAACAGCTAAATCATAAGATTATGTGAGGCTGAATAAATATCAGGTGAAATTAAAACAATCTCTGAAAAAGTTAGATGGATTCATTGTCAACTTCTGACATGTGATTTTGTAAACATTGACAAACATATAGGGTAACTACAAAGTTTTAAGATAAACAATGTGAAATACTTCCTAGGATTATGCACAATCTACTCATGCCAGGAGTACTTGCCATGCTGCTTTTTGAAAAAAAGCCCTCCTGCATGATTTTCCTGACCCATCATAGCTTAGATAGTTCCAACTTTGAGTAACAGTTGGAAATAAAAATATATTTTCCAAGTCATTCAGGCAAGACGTGTGGGCAGCGTTACACTCCTGAAGAGTGGGAGGCAGATGAAATTCGCAAGCCGAACATATGCTACTTTCTCTAAGAGCAACACATACTGCCTGCCTTAGTGTGCCGGAACAAAGTCCTTTTGGCACCTGGGCTACCAAACGTCATGAAGGCATTCACAAACGGCCTTCAAAGACACAGCTGTAATGAAGCAGCACCTCAGTCAGCCCAGTGGACACCAGCAGTTGTACATTCATTGTGAATCTAAAATGGCCAGATTTTATTCTTGCCCTTCCCTAATCCTGTTCACTGCCCAAAATCACAGTACATACAAAGTAGCAAATTCAGCTTTTAGTTCTCTTTTTTCCCCTCAACCTCGTTGGCTATTTAATATAAGACATCAAGTCTCTGCCCTTTCCAAGGTTTCATTTTGTTACTGTGATCCCCTGGTTCAGTTTCATCTTAAAACAGAAGCTACTCAAGCTAAATGCCAGTCTTCAATGTCTCAAATTTAGAATCTTTTTGAGGCGCTTGCTCTCAGAGTGCATTAGCTAGCTGCACTGCTTGATTAGCAATGCTCTTTACTGAGTGGTGTATTTACTCCCAGGAGGACTTCGTCATTTATCATACTTAGACTCATTTCACTCTTATCCCAATTGTAGCAGCTTTCATGTAAGATGTTAAAAAAGGAAAAGAAAATAAAATTAATAACTATTTAGTACACCTTTAATATCATCTTTAATGCACACACACAAGCACACACACGCACTCTCTCTTTAGAGTCAAACACGTTCTATAGCTTCTTTATGTTTGGTTTTTTAATTTTCTTTATCAGCGTTATCTGAATGTAAATACTAGGTGGAGCTGTGAGAAAATATAAAGCAATATAGAAATCTGCATATCACTAGAGAGCCCAGGGGAACAATGGAAATTCAGGCCAACCATCTGGTCAAACGCAATGCTCCATTTCAAAAGGTATCTCTTCAACAAACCTACTACCAAAGTATAACGTGATTTTGGGTCACAGTCATTCTCACATCCATGTCGCAGAGATTGCTTATGTACAGTTGGGTCAGATCTCCAGAATGTAAGCTAACTCAGACAGACATTTTCTTTTAATCTTTTGTCTTACAGGCACAACTGACACCATCTGCTTTTATAAGAAAGTGCTTTAGCATGCCTTCCATAGGTGGTATGGTCCTCAAGGGTGCAGCTGGAAGTGAGAGGAACTAAATTTGTTCTGAGTTATAAAACGTAGGAATTGCACAGCTACTTAAGCAGCACAGAAACCAACAGAGGAGGAGAAGTACCTCTTCATACAAATTAATATTTTAGAGGGTAGGTGGAAAGAAAAGAATAATATTAATTTCTCAGAAATTCCCCTTACAAAAGAAAACAGTGCTTTTGTTATCTAGAGGAAGATTCTGTGTCACTCTTTGGTGTCTAAGAGAAACATTTAATTTTAATTTAGAAACTTCCCATTGAATAAGTTCTCAGGCTTATTTATTCTTTCAAATCTGAGCTTTCCAGGGTCTTTTTTTCTTGTGCTCTGGGCTGTCAGGTTGTTGGAGTACTATAATAATGAACTATCCTTCATTTACAGCCATCTAATTATGCAAGTCACCAAGTTACATTTCAGATGCCTGACTTACTACAACTAGCTTCAACACAAACTGTGTATCTTACTACCCTAAACAATGTTGTGAAAAAGTGTTTTTAATATATAAGAAAACCAGAACAAGCACTCAGCAAATAGAAAGGAGATGGCTGCAAAATAGCTATTTTAGGGCTGTGGTTTTCTTAAGTTCTGTGAAATGTAAAGGGCTAAACTAATCAAAGTAGACTGAGAAAAAATTGTCACAGAAGGGCAGCCCTGTTCTTACAAGAGTTAACAGAGCCCATAAAACAGCAGTTCTGTGGTTGTAATAATTTTACAATGTTCTAGCAATCGTTGCCAAACTGATCCTGCAGAGTGAACTTGGCTAAAGTATTCACCCTTTTCTGGTCAACTGCAGCAGTCTCAAAAGTCATTGAAGAATTTTGTCAGAAAAGAGATTTTTAAAAGCAGTTAAGAGTCCCAAAGTTTCCTCTTCAAAGGACTGCTGTTATACAAAAGGACAGCAAATGGGACATTAGGCCCATTTCATGGGCCCCCAAAATTATGTTCCATATCATCAAAGGGCATAAATCATCACAATTCTGTGCAGAAGCCATCACAGTGTATACACCACTTAAACCCCTTCAAGTCAGTGGAAAATCGTAACTAATATCTCTACCTAGATATGATCTGCACTAGGGGAGAAATCGTATTTTCATTCTACTTCATCATCCTCTTTCTCTTTCTTTTAGGCATTGTCATATTGTCTCCCATCAAATGCTCTCCAAAGTTTGCTTGGCTTATTTATTTTCCATCCTCCTAATCTTTCTTCCAGCCCTGAGGTATACCTTATGGTACGTTACTGTGACTAAAAGATAGGAGCACATGATGTAAAGACCTCCACTAACGCTAGCAATTTCACCTTCAGAAGGCATAGCCCCTGTGGTTTCTTAAACTCAGATGCTAAGTTTGAGGCAAGTATATGGGGAAGCATGAGTGGCTGGCTACTGAGTGAATTAGATGATGTGGCAGTATGACAGAAGATAACGCAACAAGGTCACAAAAATATTTAGAGACTTTTACCTAGCAGAAAGGAAACAAAACAAATACAAAACCAACCAAACAAGAGTATTTCTGCTCCCAGAAATATATGTCATAATAAAATTGAAGTCATTGCAGAAGAAAATTATCACCTTAAATTTTAAAGATAAATATTTTTACATTTTTCTAATAGAAAGAAAAAACACTCTGGTCTATGATTATTTTAGTCTGTTAAATTCTGAGACATCAAATAGAGTTCAAGAACCTACATGGTAATGGTTGGTTCAAGGAAATGAGGCAAGGACTGTGCATCATACTAAATTTAGTATTAAAAGCAAATCTGCTATGCAAAATCCAGCATACCTGGGCTTGATCACTTCATATTTGCAATCACAGTGTGATTATTCAGATCCACAATTTTGTTCTGTCTATTATGAAACAAACAAATAATCCCCATCTGGCTTCAGGTTTACAACATCCTCGCAACAAAACACAAGTAAGGGATCAAGGCATAAAGGTTGACTGAGATCAATAGGAATCAAACACTGAAATACATCTTAAAATGTGGGCCAGAGCAATGCACATGAGAGCTTATATGCATTTTCAAAGTCATAACAGTAGCTTAACTGACATTGCAGTGGATAAATTTGATCATTTAAAAACATAACATCAATCGGTTAATCTCTGTACTAAAAGTAGTAGTGGAGCAGAGAACTAAACCTAAATTTCCAAAAGCCTATACACAAAAACCTGGACCTTACTCTTCTCCAAAATCAGTAGGAAACTTGGCTGTTGTTTGGTTTACCTCCAATATTTATTAATGACTAAAAAAAAAAAACCTATTAACTCAGTTAAGTTTGACAATGGTGCCATTTAAAATAATTGTTACTTGTGGGAAATTTTAGTTCTGACACTGAAGGGTGAGCAGCGAAGAGATGAAGCTTGGCAAGCTGACATTTGGTGGCCAAAATGAATCTACATTCACACACTGATGGTTCATGAATGCAGCCCTTGGACAAGACATTGTTGAAAACTGTGAGGAAGACTCCAGGGAGTTGATTTGAATGCCATAATGAGTATATCTGCCTAGTTCCCTCAGCAGCTAAAAATAAAGTTAGAAGAGAGAGAAATCAAGAAACTTTAATAATATAAGACAATGGTTTATGTTCAGTTCTGTTCTCGTCAGTTAAAGAGTTGGAGGAAAAAAAAACCCCATAGGTCAAACTATGATAGCTGAACATAAAATGAATACTCCGTTTAAACATTATCTCTCTTTTCCTTAGATATATTTCTTACTCAAAATCATTTTCTCAATAATTCTGACAAATCTCAATCTCTAGATTAAGTCACAATAAATATGTTATGCACACTAAAAAAGTCAGAGGACACAGAGGCCAGGTTTTTGTTGAAAATGTTCATGTCACCAACTTTACAATTTGCTGTTCAAGAATATTTTCTATTATTTACCCATGCTTTGCTGTTTTCATGAAATTTCTGGTCAGCAAATGAATGGAGTCACAGGGATATTTATTGAATATTAGCACAGACAAGGTTTAAAAAAAAACTAATTAAAAAGTTGGAGAAGGATGTTTAAAGTACCCAAAACTCACAGGATGACAATGCATTAATCAGCTTCGTCTCTCTCCCTCCTCCCTTCAGTACTCAGAAGGGCTTTTGGGACCACCTGGAATGTAAGAGCCATCAAAAATGAAAACAAATATAAAATATTGTTTTGCAGTCATATTCAGATGTTGAAAATTATTGGTCCAAGAATGAAGTGTTACTGCTGCATTTAAAGCTATGTTTGATGACTTTATAGTTGTTAATAGTGCACTCAGAACTTCTTGCAAATTTTCTTGACTCTGTTTTTACGGTCTTAGTTCTGCCTTAAACTCATATGGACTTAATAGACTCAGCAAGAATTTCGCAGGTTGAACTGTTCAGATGAGGTCATTTGCTCAAGATGTTTCAAATTTTACAAGAACATATGATCTTATGAGATGATTCCATTACAGAGGTCAAAAGTTTCATGAGAAGGATGATAGGAAAGACCTTTCTTTCTTTGTCCCTAAAATGCCATGCAAAAAGTATGCAATAATGTGAAGGAAGCCAAGGCAGGGAAAACATAAGCAGAACTTAACCTTCAGTTTAATTTCTCTCCCCAGCTCTTACACTTGCTATCTAACACTGCTGCAATTTCTCAATGGAAGTGCCTCATGTTTCTTTATAAATTGCTTTGGAATTCCGGTGGAATTAAAAAATATAGAAGTCTGTACAGAACAGAGTATATAGAACACGGCAGGATGCAACTCAGGGGAAGGAGGTTCCATAGGTACATTGTGCTTTTCAGAGAACAACTCAAGACCTGATTTTGTGGATGAGTTCAGAACCAGATACAATCAGCTCCCAGATCTGAGTTTTTCAGCACTATCTACAGAGGAAAAAAGAAAACTTTTTTTTGTTCAGGTTAATAAATCAATCAATTTATGTATTTCATACATGTGCATAACAGAGGCAGAAGGCATTTTATTTTCTTCTGAATGATCAAAGTGTTGGCCAATGTTATGGCCAAAGGCCAAACTACACTGAAGATGGTTTGCTCCATTATGCCTACTGCTGTATTCTCTTATCTTGGAATGACAGCAATTACTTTATGTATTTTTAACTGTATTCTTCCATTACAGCAATAAATGGTTATTTAAATACCATCAGTTTCAAATTACTCCGCTGGAAAATACAGCGGAGAAAAGTATTAAAGACAAGGAACTTTTAAATAAAACTCATCCCCCTACCTGCCATATGAAGCAATTTCTATGCCAGTTGGCAGATGTTTATGAAGATGCTTAAAACAAGTAAAAATTAAATGGATCTCAAAAGTTAATTTTTTTTTTTAGAGATCCTATCAGAACTGACCTGAAAATCCAGATCTCTTTAACATAAAAGAGATGATAGAGAGATCAGAATCTCAAACACTGAAAGAAAATCATCTTTCTTCAATGTAATTGATATATAATATCTCATAATCAGGCTATCATGACAGAGAACTCTTCATTCCTTCAATATAACACTTAGACAGTACATGTGGAATTTTCTTGATGCATGACATTTTTATATGGGCTATAGATCAATCGGATGTGTTTTTCTCAGATTTTCTGCAAGAAATATATTAGCAATAGAACATCATATTCACATATACCTTTTGAAAACTATGTATCTGATTATCAATTGTACAAGTGATCTTATAGTTTATAAAATACTTGAGTCCTCTACTAATTAGTATAATTTCTTATCCGAGAACTGAAATGTCAATAAGACTATTTTCACTGAACATTACTCTTTCTGAGATTTTATATATAAAGATCAGCTGTATCTTTTTTTAAGTTGTGGTATCAATTGTAAACATGTCACTATACCCGAAAGTGACCATTCACATGAAGCCTTTTATGAATCAACACCATACCTTACACTGGTCTGTGTCTGCTCTGTGTCAAAAGCTGGTATAGAAATTATCTGTAAGTACCACATACTTTTGTTCCACATGAATTCCCCAGGATAACAACACTGGCTCAGCCAAAAGAATGGCAAAGGATTTATGAGTTCTTTTTTTATTCATCCTTCTCATGAGTTTCTATAAAGTAGATGTGGGCCTAAGCAGGAACCTCATGTAAACAATACCAGCTGAATTGCTGAATGAGAAAGGAATTCTAAGACCTGGATCATGGTACACATGCATTAATCTGAATCCTTGAGAAACCGAGATACAGTAAAAAATAGTTTAGCATCTCAGTGAGGACACAGCATACAGTGGGAGAAACCTGGAGGAAAAAAATCCTAAGGCAGCAGCAAAACTATCATGAAGTACTTTTACACCTGTAGGACAAGACATTTCTTATTTTTTGTGTTATAGCTGCAAAGACCTGGTTGAACTGTTTTACACTAAAAAACAACTAGTATCAAAGTTCAGGAGTGTATTTCTAGAAAAGGGCTGTGTGTGCTCTTTGCTGCACGATGCCTGCACCCTTTAGGATGCCTGGTCTCATTGATCTGAAGAATAGGACCTAGACTGCAAATCTAAGCTACGGCTAAATTTTAAGGAATAAGCCTCTAATGCAAACATAGCTGTGACAGTTCTGCATAGATATATGTTAGGCATTTGGCTGTGGAGTGTTTATAAGACCATAAATTCTGTTGTACTGATGTGTTGAATTTATAGTTTGCGTTTTGCAAGGGGCATTCATTCAAGTCAAGAAGTATGCAAGGGTGGTTGGTAATCCAGCGCTGCTGCTCTCAATGCTGCTAGGTAACATCATGTCCAGAGTTGATGGCATTAACACTCTTCAAAAACCTGTGAATGCTTTCACTTGGATAGAGATCTCGTTCCTGAAAAGCAATATCTAATGGCAATGGTTTTTACCAGTGTCTAAACTAGACTCAATATACTGCTAGTGACTTTCATTTCTTCATGAATGAGTGGCCAGTAGCATTGTCTGGGGAAGTATGAAATCATCAGCTCCTTAGGTAGCAAAGAGATAAAAATGTAAAAAATTTATGAACATAAAATGTTATCATTATGGCTCTTCTACTAACATTTTGATGAATATAAAAGATGGCACTTTCCCAAATCCAAGTTTACTCAATTAAAACTACTCAATTAGCACAATACAAGCCAATCAAGTCAACCAATATTGGCTCATTGCTCATTTAAAGCCCAGTATGGAGGGAAGGGAGTCAGGCTGTACCATAGCTAGGGCTTCAAGGTACTACAGTAAAGAAGATTGCAATGAGTTACATGACAAACTGTCATGATTTAACCCCAGCTGGCAATTAAGCACCACACAGCCACATGCTCACTCCCTGTCCCCGCAGCGTGATGGGGGAGAGAACAAAAAGTAAAATTTGTGGGTTAAGATAAAGACAGTGTAATAAGACAGGAAAGAAAGTGAAAATAATAATAATAATTATTA
>NW_010388382.1:0-306 GCF_000710305.1 Buceros rhinoceros silvestris | reverse complement strand
CCACCAGACGAGGGCTGCCGAGGGTTGCCCCCCCTGAGCCACTCGCGGGGCCCACAGGGATGTTTCCGAGCGGTGTCCGCCTCTCCCGCCTGCCCTGGCACCAGGGTTAAAACCACCCCCTGCCATTGGGGATGAGCCGAGTGCGGCGGAAGCCCCCCCTGAGGTGACCCTGGCTTTGGGGAGCAGCTCAAACCCTCCCTCCCCCCGGGGAGCTCGTGGCTCAGACGCCAACTTGGGTTAGTCTCCATCCCAGAAAAGGAAAAGGGGAGCTGGAAAAAGGCAGCTCTGAGGAAGACACACCCGACA
>NW_010388381.1:14916-22707 GCF_000710305.1 Buceros rhinoceros silvestris | reverse complement strand
GGGAATTACATCCAGCTTCCGTGCAAACCTGTGTTTCCACAGGCAAAGCGATGAGGAACGCTGCATCATCGCGAATAACGTCAACTTCGAGTCTCTGCGCACACAGACCGTGAAAAACAAGTTCCTTGGAAGTGGAATTACCAAGTCTGGTTTCCTCCCTGCTTTTGTCTGTAGTCTCCTAAGCTCCCTCACCTCAGATAACCACAGATCTCCACCAACACACCGCGTGTGATACTCCCAGCAGGCAAGAGGAGACACGCGTGGTGCTCATCGGGCGCTGGGCGTGTGCCTCTTGGCCAGGCAGCGCGTCCCCGGCTGCTGCTCCCCGTGCAGCGGTGGGGGAAGGCAGCTGGCCTCTCCCTCTGCACCAGCTGGGAGCACATCTGGAGAAGGCAGTGACTGGAAGGCGTCAGCGTGGATGGACCAAGGGCCAACTGTGACTGGCCAACCTCATCACCTTTGGTGATACCCCGTGCAGCGGTGGGTGAAGGCAGCTGTCCTCTCCCTCTGCACCAGCTGGGAGCACATCTGGAGAAGGCAGTGACTGGAAGGCGTCAGCGTGGATGGACCAAGGGCCAACTGTGACTGGCCAACCTCATCACCTTTGGTGATAGAGTGGTTTGGTGGGTGAGGGGAGAGCAGGGAATGACATTCACCTTGAATTTAGCGAAGATGTCACTGTGTCCCTCAACGGTCTTCTATCCAAGTTGGGATGTTACGGTCTGGATTGGGAGCAACCAGATGGGTAAAAAGCCATCGGGATGGTTGGTTGCTCTTAGAGGGGGCTGGTTAATGGGTCATCTCTACCTGGCAGCTGGTAACAGGGGGACCTGACCTGGGATGAGGGAATGGAGAGCTCCATCAGTGAGCTTGGCCACCCTCTAGTTGGTGTGCTTGAGGGCAGGGCTGCCGTCCTGAGGAGGTGGATGGAATGGGCCATGAAATTCAACACAAAGTCCTGCACCTGGGTGCCAGGGAGCGGCAAGGGCGGGCTGCTCCCTGGGGAGTGGGGTTGAGGAGTGCAGCACCACGGCCGGCAGCAGGACTTCACCAGGGCCTGCCTTGCGCTTGGCAAACAGCATTTGGGGCAGCCGAGAGGCCACAGCACCCAGCAGGCTTGTGGGGACAGGGCAGGTCTGAGGTCAGGCAGGGACATCAACCTGCAGATCAGGATCAGGCCCTGCGAGGGGAACTGCGGTCAGACACAGCTCTGGGATGCTGCTGGCCCTGGGGACATCAGGTGGGACTGGGCTTGGCGAAGCCCATGGCTGGCCAGCCAGAGCTGTGGGGAGATGAAGACCATGGGGACATGAAGACCATGGGGAGATCACTGAGGAGCTGAGTGACAATGAAGACGCAGCCTGGAACACATCTGCCCCATGAGGACAGTCCGGCTGAGGCACAGGTTGCCCCGAGAGCCTGACCAGTCTCCATCCCCACCGGTTTTCAAGCCCCAGCTGGATGAAGCCCTGAGCAGCCTGGCCTGACCTCAGAGCCAGCCTGCTGTGAGCAGGAGGTTGAAGCAGAGACTTCCTGAGCTAAGCTGTGATGAAACCATGAAATTTCTGTCCCTTCTTTCAAATGCTGTCGAGATGTTAGAAAGGTCAAAGGTCATCTGGGGACACAAGTCACCTAATGGGTGGACAGAGACCTGGACACCACCTTAGCCCATAAACCATGTTTCCTTCTGAAACCAGGCTGAGGAACTGCGTCACTGACCTCAGCTACCACATACACTGGCTGTAGTAATTAAGGCTGAACGACCGTGGTGAGTCTCCCACACCTTTGCGCTCCGCGTGGCAGCCAGACCCCACTCAGGCCATACTCCAGCTGAAGTGATCTCCACGTGGAGCTCATCTCCTTGTAAAACTACTCATCAAATACTACCCTTGGCCCCTACATGGCGTACTGGCTCCTCAAGGCAAGTTGTTACTGTACGGCTCGCTGCGCAGTGAACGTGTCTGCCAGAAGATGATACCCATGATGGAAAACTCTTTGTGTACCTACAGAAATTCAACAAGGAGAGAAGGCATCTGTGCACGCATCACCCGGGCGGCACATCCTTGGGCTGCAGGGGGCCTGGCAGTGGCGTGACCGCTGCCTGCAGCCCTGCCGTGGACCCAGGCTGGGTGCCCCGTTACACGGCTACAGCAGCGCTCGCCATCAGCGCCCCGGCTACAACGCTGAGATGCTGGGATTTGGTTTGGCTTTGTTTTTAAAATAAACTGTCCGGGGCATTCACAGTAAGTGAAAAATAAACACAGAGCAAATGCATGTTTACATTTGAATGCAGAATTTATTTCAAACAAATAATTTTAAATATTAAAATCCTATAAATTATGAGCATTTATAGAATATACTTTTGCCAAAGAAAAAGCTTGGAAGAACAGTGGTGTCAAAATCTGGCTCTGCGAAACCGAACAGTGCTGCTCGCTGTTCAAAGGGTGTTTCTCCCCACGTTTTCACGCCATCAACTGTTTTACAGCATACAGTAGTTCAGTGCAAGGATCTGTTTACGGATCCTCAGGAGGCTGCAGTCTTCCACCACTGATTTATGCACAAAAGCAGTTTTTCCTTGCTTACATTAACTCCAGCCACCTGATTCCCTGCACATACAGAGCACAGCAAATGAAAAAAATACTATGCCAGCAAGGTGAGAACTTAATCCAGCATCTGTTGAACAGGTAGAAAATATTTACAAATAAACATGTGCTAAACCATCCATTTCTAGTCACCAAAAACTGTACGACCATCTCCTTTCCATCCTTGTAAACGTTTATTTTATTATTCTTTACCTCACGTCGGCTGGTATTCCCAAATTGGTAACTATCGTATTTCGCGGCAATCCCTCCCTGATACTCAGCTGGTGTTACTGTCTCTCCAGAATAGCGCCGTTTACAGACAGACACGATTTCTCCTCAGAATACCCCGTTTCACGGGATTGCCGTCGTTTCCTTCCTGCATCGCGCTTGTCCGCGTACGCGTTTATCCTTCCAAACCAGGCGCGTCGCAGAGACCAATTCTGACTATAAATACACAGTTTATATTAGTCCTTCTATGTACAACAACAAATTGCCCCAGTATAAAGTAATAATACTTAAATATCGGTGCAGGTTTGAACTACAGACCCACTTCTTTAACGAAGTTCACATATAAAAAAATAAGGATACCAGTTACCCGCTATAATTCTAGTTTCTAGTGGAGCAGTCAGCGATACAAGCGTTGCTTGTTTTCTGTAAAATATATATTAAAATACCGGTATACTGTCCTTCCAGTTACAAAAATATAATTATGTCCCACAGAAATTTTACTGAATTAAAAAGTGTATCAAAAATATGGATCATCATCATTTTAGACCATATGTGAAATTAAAGTAGACGTAAATGTGTAATTAATTATTTAAAAATACTATCTTCTGGCTCAGAGAGCCACTTCTGATTTCGCATACAAAGCGATCAGAGCTTAGTTAGAGATTTAATGGCCAGGGACGAGTTTTGGCTACTGAGTAATAATACGACGTTATTAGTGTGGCCGAAGAAGAGCCGCTGGAAAATGTTTACAGCTGTTGGGTTTGAAAGATAAAAGTACCACAGTGACAGCACAAATGGTTGAAAAATACCAAAAAGGCAAGGGCGTTTTGCCCTGGTTTTATTTGCTTTGTACGTCCAAACCCACCAGTCTGCGCGGCACAGCCGCGAGCCAGCCAAGTGACCTCCCGGGCCACCGCGGGTGGTGCTGCCCTGAAGGGGCCCCGGAGCCTCACCCCGAGAGCGGCCGAGAACGCAGGCAGCAGGAGACGTTGGTCATGGTTGTCTTCCCACTATTAGGACAATCCAGGATTCAACCAGGAGGTAATATATAAGAAATAAACAGGGTAAATCATCTTACATTTTGCATGGTTTAAAGTGTTGGATTATTAACCCGGATTAACCTGTTCCTAAGGCAGAGGCAGAAATCCGGCCGTTCATCCCAGCTGTAACCAAAGCTGCTCCACTTACGAATCTCTCGGGTCCGCAAAGCAGGTTGCCACGCTCAGCTGGCTTTCCCGACACCCTCTGGACTGCCGGTGAGTTTTCTGACGGTGCCCCTGGCTGAGCCAGTTCCGTGCACCAGCAGCACTTTGTAACTCGCATTGCTCACTGCTCTTGTAACGCTGACGAGAAAAATCCTGGCGTGGAACTGGCCTCAGCTGCACGGCAGAGCACACGCCACCCAGGACACTGCTGCCTCGCTTCCCGGGAATGCAGAAAAAGAACATTCACGCAGGATACGCTGTAAAAATCGAGCAGGTTTTGTTTTGTGGGAGGGGTGGTTGGGTGGGATGGATTGGCATCACCATGCTTGATCTGGTAAATAAGGAAAATTGGAGAAACGGTGATTTATCGGCAAAGTAACCTCTTGGTTTTCTGTTAAGTCTTGTAAGAAAAAGTAGCTCGAGCTACAATTCATCCACTCCAGCACTGCGCAGCTGGCAGGAGCCTAAGCCACTGCTCGCTGACTCAGAGGAAAGCCATCCCTGGAGCTGCGCTGCCCAAAGCTCCACAACTGTTTACCTTCTGTTATGCTGGGAAGGGAGTTTTTCACATTCTTCCTCCCTGCTAGGAGAAACCACTGTGGTGTTTCAATACCGAGGTCACATGCTCAGCTAACTATCAGACTAACTTCTTCAAAACTAACTGAGTTGTGTCAATTTGTAGCAGCACAAGAACCGGCTCAAAGTATTTTACGTGGTTTTGCCTGCCCAGAAACTAGGGAGCTGTTGTGAGAGCTGAGGTTCCACGGGCCCTTCATAGCTCTGATTCTTTATCTGCCTCATCTAGGTAGTATTCATCATCGGTGGTGGTGTCACTGTCCGAGTCGGAGTAAGCTGCTGGGTCTTCCTGACAGGTATCAGTAGGCTCTCGGGGGGACGAAGCAGCCGATGACATTTTGCTCCCAGCAGAACTTGAGCTCAGAAGCTCAGCCCTGCTCAAAGAAGGGGGTTCTCCATCCCTGAGAGCAGCAGGGTTATTAAGAAGACAAGGTCTCCATAACCGCCCCTCTGTGAGTGACCTCTTGATGTTTTCCAGGAAAGCCAACTGCTGTTCTTTGCCAAATATACCAAATTCCACAGAAGGATACATCAGATTTCTAGTGCTGTAACATTTTTCATTGTCCGATGCCCAGTTTTCATTTTCATCACATGACAACAGCTCCGAGTAAGATTTAAATCTCTTCCCATGTATAGCGACTTCGGGTGGAATATTGCTTCCCGAGGGAAAGGTCTCGCTGGAATCTCGGGTGCAAATGCCCTCAGAAAGGTGACGCTCGCGCTGACCTCTGGCGTGAGGCTGGCGCAGCTGGTAGCTAAGCAAGTTGGCATTTTTCAGGCCAGCGGACTGAGGGGTGTTTTGACACCGACCAAGTGCAGTCTGGGAAGTCAAGTTTTGCTCTGGCCCTACGTCTGCCTGCGAGCAGCTGTTGATGTACGTGTTTGAGTTTCTGTCGACGTCCAGCGGGCCTGACGTAAACGCACTGGGAGAGATGGGCTGGCTTTGGCTTCCTAACCTGAGATGGGGGGGTTGGGAATTGTCATTTCTTGTGCTTGCGGCTTTATCCAGAAACGGGGCTGTAAGACTTGGCCGATTTTCCACTTTTGCTGTAGTTTTTTGGGGACTGATAGCTTCCTTCTGGGAGTATGAGCTCGTAAAGGGCCTCCAGCTGGTGTTACTCACAAGAAGAGAAGGATCGTTCTGATTTTCAGTCTTCTTGCTCTCAGCTGTTCTTGGTCTTGGTGTATTCTTGCCAGGGTCCAGCCTGTGATTCTGATTTTCATTGTCCGACTGCAGGAGCGGCTGATGGGAATCAGTTGAGATCAGTGAGTCAAGGGACGTGTCCATCTCTAAAGAAGTGGCACTTCCGTTGTTCTGTGAAAAAATGTTACTTATGTGCGGCTTGGGGGGTAAGTTTTTACTTGAAAATTTTCGACTTGTTCTGTAAACAGCTGCCAGTTTATTTTTGACTGAAGGTCTGTTTTTCCTTTTTTCTATATCTTTGACTTTGTCTCTTGTGCAGTCAGAGAGAAGCTTGTTCTCATCTTCTGCACCCTGCGTTATCTTCTGATCTGGTGTAACCCTGAGGACTTTACAGCTGATGCTCAGGCTGCCTTCACTGTGCCTCTGGGGTCCCTGCAAACCACTATAACCCTTTCTCATCCCAGTACTCTGCGAGCTTTGCTCTTTTCTAATTTTTGAATTCTTTAGTTCATCTGTACCTGTGCTAACCGCTTCACCTAGCTGAAGTAACGGATCAGCTCTGGAAGCTGCGCTTACCTCGGATGCTTTGTTCCGAGACTCTGAAAGCACTTTGCTACAAGAGTTTAAATAATTTGCGTTTTCTCTTGACCTGTCAGCCGTTAACTGCAGTCCACTACATTTACTATTATACAGAGGGGTGGTTTGGTGTAGGAAGTTCACCCTCCGTTTGACTCCAGTACTATCCCTGCACGTGTCTTCCGCAGGAGGAAGCGGGACATCAGCCCGCTCTGTGTTACTGTTCCTTCCCAGGGAACTCCTCTCTCCTGGATGGAGGAGCAGCCTGTTCACATTTTCTCTGGGGCTCACTTTAGGGGGCTGACAGCGCTTTTCAGAGTTTCCCTTCTGTGTAATAGTGTTATTTGTTGCAGTAGCACACAGAGGATTCTCTAAACATCTGCCTGGCTTGGCAGGGGTTGACAGGGTGGACATCGGCAGTGTGGCTGTTTGTAAAATTTCCTTTTTTTCCTTCAGACCTATTTCTGCATATTGGCTGCTTGAAGCATCACGAATGGCCTTACCTGACTCGGCCACTACTGCGGCGGATTGTGGACCACTGAAAGAAAGTTCTTTTGTCAGCCTGTCAGAACGCACATTTTCTGCTAATGGAAGATCTGCTGAGCTGTCTTTCCTGCTAGGTACCATACTGCTTGACTCTGAAGTACGTCTCTTCTCAGAGCTAGGAGAGAAGTGGGAACCTGCTTCTTCACTACCAACAGCAGTTTCTAAGTTCTGAGGTGTGACCAGAGCTGAAGATACTTGGTCAGAGGAATACGAAGGAATCTCTTTTTCCAAAGTACTGGGGGAAAAACTATTTGCTAAACTCACATGACCTTCATTTTTTTTGTTTCCTATTCTTGGTGACTGAGCATCTTCTTTGGGACACGGTAAATCTGCGTCCTCTGCATTATCTCTAAAGAGGTTACAAAATGTTCTTGAATGCCTCCGTGGTAATGTGTAATAAATTGAAACTAGTTCGTGATACTTGATATGGTCTTCATCAACACAAACTGTAAATGTGCTTGTAGTTTTGTATTTCTGCAAAAAATTTCCCCTCTCCTTACGATCTGAAATCACAGAGGATTCTCTTCTGTTGAGGTGTTCACATCTGCTTGTCAGCCCAGCTGATGTACTAGGGCTTACTGAATCACTTGGACATTGGGTTAAAGGATTGGGGTAATCTTTTTCTTTGTTACTTGTAGCAGCATTTAATGATGTTGGTGTTAAAAGGGAATGTTTTGAGTCTGAACAAGACACACCTCTTTGACGAGAACAAAAGGTACCAGCTCTGCGTGGTGTCTCAGACCTTAAATAATCGTACGTTGTTCTGCTTTCTCTCGGTAAAGAGATGGGCGTACCTGACCTAATACTACCAGCGATGCTCGCTGATTTTCTAGGCAAAGTGTAATAAATAACAAGCGGCTCGGGAGACTTGACGCTGTTTCTGCTAGGGGAGCCGGTAATGCTGCGGCTGGTGCCATTTTTTCGGCCGCTCTCT
>NW_010388381.1:7921-14841 GCF_000710305.1 Buceros rhinoceros silvestris | reverse complement strand
AGGCGCCTGGGGAGCCTGGCCGCGTTTTCTGCGGGGGGAGCCGGTAATGCTGCGGCTGCTGCTATGTCTCAGCCAGCTGTCTGGCTTGGGAAGCCTTTCAACACAAGGTGAATCACTCCTTATTTTTCTGCTTTCTTTTTCAAGGCAAAAATAACTTAAACTATCTTCAGAGGTCTTGGGGTCTCCATCAAAGCTATGCATAGAAGTATTTCCAGAATTCCCATTTTCTGGAGAACTAGTAGTGAGCTGCCTGTTATAGTTCTTACTAACTAAAGTGCTTGTATTTTGCAGTGGTTTCTGTGAAATCTCTTTGGTAACACCTTTTCTGCTCACTTGAGCTGTTTTTCCACCTTCTGCTCGAGATTCAGCAGCAGTGCAATTTACTGACGAGCTAGTTAGCGATTCCAAACATTTACAATTGTCTGTATGAGAAAGTGCTTGGGGAGAGCGTTGTGAGGAGCTAGGGGAACATTCAGGAGGACAGGACAACATGCCGTGGCAGTGTGCTAATCTGTCAGCTGATGGAGCAGAAGCAACATTCAGCAGCGAGGACTGTCTCTTTGGAGTTCCTTGGTTAACGGCTTGGGCACTCCGATTATCCTGTTTGGTGCTCTCTCGTTTTCCTACATAATGCAGGTTATGTTCCCATTCTTTCTGACTTGGAAGAAAAGGTTCCTTCCTGCTCTTATCAGCTGGCAAAACACAGGGAGGCTGACTGAACCCGCTGCTGGGTGGGCAACTGTTTTCCTTCATTTGTATATTTCTTTTATCACCTTTCGATGTATAAATTTTTGCAGTATCTCCTCTGGTAGTGACTTGGGTTTGTCTCTTTGACCTCGTCGTGTTAAGCAGAGACGCATCACTTGGCAACATGGCAGAAGCAGGGCTGTTGGAGGGAAAGCTCTGGGTGTTGATGTAGTTTGTATCTGCTTGTTGAGAAACCGACTCTAACAGCACGCCTTCATCTGGCAGCTTCATTCCTTCAGCCTTTTCTAGGTGTGTAAAGTCTCCCTTAGTACTCCTCTGGGTAATGACTGAATTCCTGTTCAGTCCTATCGGTTTTGTCTGGTCCTTCAAATCAGTAAAGACTGACTCATCAGTTCCGATACCAGATGAAGAAACCGAAGAGTTACGACTTCGCCAAGGCTGACAGCCCTCGGTGAATTCTGAACCCGTTCTATTTGCACTTCTTGTGATCCTTTGGATATTCATATTTTCTGGAGAGTACCCATGGAAACTGTTCTGCAGGCGCTGCGAACCAAGCTTGGCATTCTTTGTACGTGCCCACGGCTGGTCATCTAAATTAGCCATAAGCATTTCAAAGCTGGCATCAGAGGAAATAAACGTTTCGTCACTGTAGTACTGAGGAACGTCAGCCCAAAAATAGCTGTCATCTCTTCTATAAGGAGAACTTCTTTCGTTTGTGTACAACTTGCCATGAGGAGAAGCATCTCTATAGTAGGATCTAGAAAGATTATTTTCCGATTTGTATAATGGGTAATTCTCCCAGTTATCAAAGGGCAAGGGGGAAGTAGCTTTGTCAGGGCAACTAACTCTACTAAAGCAATTACTGCTTGAAAAAGATCTTCTGTAGTGGTGTTTTGAGTGATAACATGCGTATTTCTTGGTTTCCTGTGAAGAGCTACGGTATCTGCCACGGTCTGTAGCATGAAACTCCATCAATGACTGGGTTCTAAACACTTTTTCTGGAGTTGACGTATGTCCAGGAGAGTCTGGTGTGTTGTTCCATACAATAGAAGACAGAGGAGTTCTCTTTGGGTTCTGCCGACCAAACCTTGGCACAAAGCCATTGCTGCTCTCCCTTGCCAATGGATGTTGTAAACTAGATGCTGACAGCTCGTCAGAAGATATTGTGGATGGACACGTCCGAAGGGAACACACAGAGTAACTTCTGCCAGCCGTATCCCTGCTCATACAAGTCTTGTGCCTAAATCCGCTGTTCTGTGTTACGGAAGGAGGATATAAGCTACCTTCCGAGGACCGTCCGAAAGAAGCAGAAGAAAGCCGACGACGATTTCCATCAGCTGGATCACCGTATTTGTAATCTTCCTGAAAGGTCGTCTGGTGCCAGTTTATATATGCACTCTGTAATTTCCTTGGTCTGATGAAAATCTTGTGTTCATCTTTGGCTCTTATTGTTCTCAGTCCATCTGGGAAAAATGTGCCGGCCGCATCACTCCCGTCACGTCTGTGTTGCCCCCTGCTAGCAGTCTGCCTCTCTGAAGATGGGAATGCACTACTGTACTGGACGTTTGATGCACTGCTAGTAGAAACTGTCCTGTCCAATGGCTCTTGGGCTTGTTCCTGGGCCAGCTGGTCGTCCAGATCATTTAGAACTGCACAGAAAAAAAAACCAATCCAACAACAAAAAACTTGGTTTTGTTTACTTTAATAATCTTCTAACTATTTATGTTAAAAAATGTCATGTACTGCATTCATAATGACAACTGGATTTGAAAGGAGTCAGCTTCTCAGCATTCAAAACCCTTCCCAAACCACACATTCTTCCTCCACAGGACCTTTCAGTGGTCACCCATTATGACTACAAGGAAAAAAATGTGCTGCTCCATGACTGATCTTAAAACTGCTCTTTATGTAAGTACTAGTCTTTATGCTATTTAGAAGAAAACCAAAACAATCTGAAGTCTGAATTCTTACTCCTGCACTATGTATGTGTGAGCGTGTAAACTTTCTAAATCTAGTTTGTAAGCAAAAATGACTGAAAAGATTTCACTAGGCAGACAGGGACCTTTCTGTGTGCTCACAAAGCACAGTTATGATGTAACTGTAAGAAAACTCCGAACCCTGCACACCATCAAACAAGCGTATTTGCTGGTCTGGCATGTCCACCGCTGGTTTCATTCGGAAAAGAAGTTCTCCACTAAATTGCAGCTTATTTCTTTAACAAGAGCACAGAAAATGGCATTTGCTGGATAAAAAGGGTAATGAAATAGTGAGGAACTTGTGATTCATTCCAGCAAGAAAGCTGTATTTATATATACAGACAGTCTCCTGAACTGGAGTTATACACTATATAGCTCAGTTAACCAAGACATTCAGCCGTAAGACTAAGTGACCGCAATGTATTTAAAGTATTTTTATTGGCAAAACCAATTATGCCTTTGCCAATTGTATTCTTTTTGTATTTTGAAAACAGCAGACCTAAGATATTGTAAAAAATGAATACGGTTGTTTTGCTACAGCACTTCCCAATCCATATAAATAAAAAAGACTGATCGGTCACTACAGGCCTGTGCTGGTAATACAGAATCATTGAGAAAACGTTACTAGGCACGTCTAGGTGGAATAAAAGATGATACACAGGTACTACAATTTCCCATTTTTCTAAGTTTCTCTTCTGCACAGAAGAGAGAAGACTCCTGAGGGAGTCAGTCTGAATAAGAAAAGAGACGAGTCGTTTCCAAGTCTTCCACTTGGAGGACATCAGCCAAGCCATGCACCCTTCTCCTCTGTCAGAGGGCAGGTGTGCACGAGTTATGACTGATGCCCAAAAGGGGTGACAGGCATGTGAGATTCAGAAGAACCACTGTCCACGCAGTGCTCTCCTCTTCCAGCACTGCCCGCTCACCCACTGCTTCCTGATCATGCTTTCAACCTGTGATCTCTTGTAATTTGGGGTGGTAGGAAGTAATATTCATGGCCATGTTTTCACGGATCTAAGAAAGTTTATAGAAGAACACCTCTGTACTCCTATAAGCTGGGTCTGATCTGGCCTCACTTCCCAGCAGTGAGGAAAAAAAAAAACCAACAAAAGAACCAGCAACTTTCAGCTGGTGCTCTAAGGGCTCCCCGAAAGCTAACTGAATGCTGCAATGGCTCTTGCTTCTGTGGTCTGAGGCTTTACAATTCATAAAAGCAGGCCCAGTAATTTATCATTATCAAAATTATGCTTGCAGGAAACTGGGATGAAATTTTTCTCATATAACTATGTCTGCAGCTAAAGGATGCCATATGGGCTCCTGTCGGGATCAGCAGAGAGAAATGTGGGCTTTTAAGGTGTGATTGCTCTGAACTGAATCAGTACAAGAGGAAATGCTAAGTGCTGAGTGACCAGTGACACATCTTGAAGTCAACATCAGAGTAGACATCCTGCTGTCAGACACAGCCAGCAAAAAGCAGCCACTACGCTACAAAGTAACGAGCCACATCTTTACAGCCTTTTCTTCTGCAGAAAATTCTCTGAAACCAGTCACCACAGTCACTTCTGGTAACAACATGGGAACAAGCAAGGACACACACTTACCACTGAAAAACTCCTTCTCCAGCTGTTCATTCCATTCCTGTGTGCTTTTCTCCATCATTTCGTTTTGGTTTGCATCGAAAGAGCGACCATTTCTTTCAGCTGACATTGGGGAATGACACATTTCAGCCTGTTAAAAATTGTAAGGTAACACCATTTAGTCCTACATGTGGGTCCAAATCATGTTTCATATGTCACATCACAAATAGTGCCACAAGTCACCTGTGGGACCATTAAATACCGTATTATTGAAATACACACTGAGATTGTAAAGCTGCATGTGTTTTAGAGGCTTATCCGTATGTAATAAGGACATCCTCATACCGCAGCAAGTTCTGGATACTTGAGTTACAATGACCCTATAAAAAGGGGCACAGCTTACAATTTTTTCCAAGTGCATCCTTAGTACATTGTATCTATCTCTTCATTTAGTCTTTCCTAATCACTTCTTCCTTGACGAGCACATACGAAAATTCACACTCAAGAGGTTCAATAATTTAACATCACAGTCAATTTTCGTATTGCAAGACAGCACTTTGGGGGGCTGTGATAAATTACCTTAGCAGTGGGGAAAGTGCCACCCTATTCCCCACCTGATTATAGTTCACAGGTTAAGCTGGAGAGGTTCCTATCCCATCCATATTCTCTCAGCTCACAGTCTCAGACGGTAGAAGTACAGACAGCTGCTGAACTGCTGATTTACTTCTGCTGAGGCTCTTCCCCATTTTTTTAAATAAAACCCCTTATTACTTTTTAGTTCTCCATCTTCCTAATAACTGCTCTAGCTATAATAGTCTGCTTATATAATAGGCAGGATTCTCGGATAAGATCTTAGTTCAGTGATATATTAATAGAGATTATCCCTTTGGTTTTGAAATACGGAAGAAGGGAGGTGGCCAAATTACCCCCTCTATACCTTTGATTACATACTGCATACCGTCTTCGTCCCCTCTGTGGTTATACCACACAACTGAAGAGGAGGGAACACATCTCAGTAATACGCGGCAATAAAGTAATTAAAATAGCAAACATAATAATCCTTGGAGAAAATCTGTTTATTTCAACAGTGTGCACTTAAATTAGACCAGAAATAAATACCTGGTTTCATCCTTAAATTCAGCTTGTACTTATAAAATGGAACGAATAGCAAAAAAGAAAAAAAATTAATTCCCTACTGTCAGGATTTACATTTACACGGCACACGGCAATGCTGCCGGAGAGGCTCTAGCCTACTGCCTGCCCAAGTCAGCTGCTTTTTCACCCTTGTACAAATGAAAAGAAACAAAGTAAACACACTAGATTAATTATTCATTGTGAGTTTTGACCGATTTGCAGCTTGCTTACAGTTGCCAAAACGTGTGAGGGTTTTGGCCTGGGAAATTACCCGTGCACTTATTCCGTCATCAGGAGCCAACTGAAACCTGATCAGAGCTAGACGTAGCACTCACCTAGGAAAGCCCTGCACTTCCCTGGTTCACAGGGCAAGCCGTGCATTCACCAGGTTCACAACACAAACATTTCACTTGGTGCTTAAAACAAGAACTGCAAGTGTGCTATTTAAACAGGCATTATATCAACAGCCGACACAAAGGGAACTGGCTTTGAGAAATGTGCGGTTCAAACGCTGCTGACAATAAAGTGGGTGAGCTCCTTACCGTTGCCATTTCTTCCACTTTCGAAGACGGGCTAGCAGGACTGTCATATCTGTAGGCAGAAGGATTTAAACGTTGGCTTTGAAAAGGAACGTGATGTAATTTTACCAGGTAGTAAATATCCAGCAGTTTCTCTTTAACAACTATCCACCAGAAGCATCTGAAAAAAGACTGCTCTATGAGAAATCCATCCTTCCCTCAAAAAGTCCTGCTAACCAAAAAATGCTGAGGAAATGCACCTTTCAGATTTACCTTCCAGTTAGACCTTGTCAGCCTGCAAATGTCACTGCTGCGCAGCCAAGAATGAACTCAACCTTCCCATCATCTCCATGTCTGCAGCAGCCATAAAGTAATTGTTTAATCCAGCACTGTGATAAGATGGTTTTACTTCCTTTTCCAAACAACAGCAATTTAGCAGGTGCTACAAACAGCCCGAGTTAACAGCTTGTAGATCTGCGGGTGGTTTGCATCTGCAGTCCTGTTGTTTTCCTCTTCCATTCCACCCTGCTCAGACACAGAGGTGTGCTCTGCCGCTGCGAAGGAGACAGACAGCAGATTGTTTTCGGTGTGAGCTTTGGAACTTGCTGCTACTCACCCAAACCAGTCTTTATTTACCAATTCTTAACACAGGGTAGAAGGCTGGTCTGCTTTCCTAAACTACACGGGACCGCAAGGGCTTGGCAGAGAACTGGGTAGAGCGCCTGTGAGTAATGCAGCGGTTAGAGCAAGCCAAGAAGCCCTGAACGTAAAAGGTAATCGGTTCTGCAGGGTGACTTGCAGACACACAAATACAAAATAAACTACAGCAACAAGAACGGGGCTTGACTTCACCAGGTCTATCTGAACCTGCAGATCCTTACTTTACAACTAAGCAAACCCAGCCCCCCCCCGAAAGCCCCGAAGGAAATGTTGCTCGGCTCGGGCCCATTGCCAGTTCCTCCCTGTCTCAGAAACTGTTTTTTCCAAGGAACGTAATTCTTGGGAGG
>NW_010388381.1:4878-7835 GCF_000710305.1 Buceros rhinoceros silvestris | reverse complement strand
AGGGAAAGATGGTTCTGCTCAGTCCTGTTTGTCTCAAAGTCTTTTTGAATGACCTTGTTCTTAGGCTCGTAAACCCTTCTTGTGCTCAGGTAGACTATCGTGCTTCAGCAGCAAGTATAAACCGGCTTGTTGGCAGGTTCTTTGTGGCCCAGCCTTTCCTCCCGAAGTGCTTTGTCATTTGTTTGCAATGTGCTTGCAGGCAGGGAAGAACAGTTGAAAGGTGCAATTTGTTTTTGCTTCTCTAATTGTGAACTGTAAAACCAGGATTCCTCTCTGACATGGGGTCCAACTGAAACCAAAGGAACACGCCTGTTGACCTCAGTGGGCTTAGGATCCAGCCAGACAATCTGAATCCAAAATTCCCGATTTTTCCTTGTGGCACTGAATATGAACAGCCACTAACTCAGTGGGTTCCTGCTCTCCGTGAATGAAGTTTACAGGTCCAGGACTCAGAGATGTGTGTAGCTCTTCCTTTAAACTAAAATAATGTTGAATATGTTTTAATGTTTCTACAACAAATCAAGAATGAAACTTAGATTTAGAGTTTTTACAATGATTTCCTGCAACCCAGCTTCAATGAAATCCTGTGGCTTAGCGAGTTACCTTCATTTTAATGATGTGCATAACAAAAAGCGTTAAAGCTTTGTAGAAACTCTATTCTTCAGCTTTGCCGTGCAAAGCTGCTCTACATTCTCCCTCCTTGGTGCTGGGCTTGGTGTGGCATTAATTGTTCCTTGCAATGAAGCTACACGGAGTAGACATGTTAGTTAGAAAGGCCTTCTGAGGCAAAAATTAAATTTCATTTGCACCCCTGGCACTATCCTCCACGTCTTTGTTGTCACGGTTCTTTCAGAAATAACTGGTCATTGCATCCTGCTTTATTTTCCTACCGGCCAACTTACACAGACAAGGTTATTTTATCACGCCAGTCCCTCTGCTTCTCAAACTGCCTCATTTTCTTTCAACTCTTTTAAGTTTTTCAGCATTTCAAAATTCAACTTTTCTTACTTCCTGAGAAATATTGCTTAATTTTTTGAAAAAGTGATTAATTTTCTTTTTCAGTTAAGGGTATTGAGCAATGTTTACATTATTTTGCACACACATGCATGCGCACATACACACATACTTGTAAACATCTATTATTCATAAACAGAAGTTTAATTACTGCTCAAGTTCAGCAATATCTGCCATCAGAAAATAGTACTCACTATGGAAAACAAGAGTTATATTTTATTTTATATTAGTTTATATTTAGTTTATTTTAACTTACATACAAATGTAGCTTTTTCTGACAACCGAAGGTAAGATTAAAAGATGACTCTACGTACTACTATCACCACTGGTAACAATAATACAGATCTACGAATTCAAACCTGCTTCGAGTTAGTATTTTCATGGAGGCACCTGCCTTCCCCGGGCCACCCCCGAGCTGGCTAATGTCAGAGTGTAATTTGTTTCCTTCCATACTGCTCTTATCAGCGCTACACAAGGCACCAGCTAAGCAAACGTGTAACTCAAATATGCTGAAAACACAATTAAACAGCGCTTCTCTTCCTGATTGAATCACACAAGAACACCGAACACCTCTGAACCAAAAGGGATCAAGCATTTCCCTACCTTCAGACTACAGTTACAAACCTTTTATTAGCATCTTCTGTATCTCCACATCAGCATACCCTTTTTGGCGGCATCCATAATTTATTCTCACAGCAAAACACCGCTGCAGCTGATGAAACCGTCTCTCCAGCACAGAAAGGACCCTCTAAACAGCCGTTAATATTTAGCTAATTAAAAGCTTCTGCCAGTTGGGCTTACTTACAGGATTTACGGTGCTGCCTCCTATTGTATTTCACTACTTCTCCAAAATAACTCTGCCTGGCGAGAGGCAGATCATTTCAGCGCTGTGTCTATGCATAAAGCAAACCACATGCCACGGCAACACCTAGAAGAGGGTGGGGGAAGTTTTCGACAGAGAGGCGTGACTAGAAAATGTAGCAATCAACTCAGTTACACGTCAGGATTGACTTGTTTATTTTTCATGCTGCGCTCGGTAAGAAATCAAAGGCATCTGAACCTGAGATACGACTGATTTTCTGTGGAAAAGCCAGATGAACACATACTAGAAAAGCTGATGCAACGAGCAGGCACAGTTGGTTTTTTTTTTTTTTTGTCTCCTTAAATTAAGTAATCATTTCAATGCTTTGATTCTACAGCAGAGCCTAGACCTTTGCTCCTGCACTGGCTGCCACGCGGTGCTCCAGGGTAAAGCGCCCTGGGAATGTGATTCTCAGGGGCACAGGTGCCCCTTTACGCTGCAGGGAGGCCTGCGGTCCCATGCTGGTGTGTCCCCGTATAAGGGCCATTGCCATGTCACAGGTGAAAGGAGCGAGCAGATATTACGGAGCAGTGTTAAAACTTTTGCACTTTTTTTTCTAGGCCACATTGCTGTGTCGGAGAATTGTTACCAGTAAATATCCACAGAGCTTACCCCCTGCCTCTGTTCAAACCTCTCCTTGCATCTCCTGCTTTGATACAAACGCTGCGCAGTGCCAAGCTGCTGTGCCACGAAACCTACGTATCAGACTAATCCTCCCTTCTGCAGAGGCTTGAACTCCCTGTCATTGTTTTTTACAGCTGTTCCTTGTCTTAGCGTCATGCCACCTAGGAGCCCCCAGGCATGGACCAGACACCAGCCTGAGATCACAGAGGGAAAATCAGGTCTTTGTGCTGAAGATCTCGCAGCTTCATGCTTCCATTCCGCAGCACTGCACAATGTCCCTTAACCTATGCTAGCCAGGCCCAAGCGCTACCCTAAGATGCACACAAAAATAACAACCTCACTCAGGTACGGCTGACACACAGGACCATACAGGACAAAAGTCAGGAGATAAAATTACCCTGTTTCCTCTGAACAGCAGCTTTAACCCCGTGGATGGCAGGGGAGAAAGCAGCTCTTC
>NW_010388381.1:0-4800 GCF_000710305.1 Buceros rhinoceros silvestris | reverse complement strand
CTCTTCCAGCGGCAGCACTGTGCGGCGTGTGAGAGCACCTTCGGTTCAGTTCTCTTGAAACCAGAGCCCTGATGAAGCCCAGAAGACAAAAGCGCTGGAGAGCCGTCCTGTTTGCCCAGCTGCAGCTAAACTGCAGGCCGGCCCCTAAGCTGCCTCTGGGCTAGAAATGGTGGGAACTGATGCGGCAGAGCTGCCTGGGGCCAGCACTCCCTGCCCTGGCCTGGGAAAGCGACTCTTTCCTGTTACATCGAAGCCACAGGGCACCAGATAACCATGTGCCTTTCGCCTTGTCCTCTTGAGAGGGAATTCAACAGGATGCAGCCGATGCTGAGTCTAGGGACTTTCACACACTTAAACCCTTTATGCAAAACCTGAGCAGAACAGTTGTAGCCAAGGGACGTTACCTGTTACTTGTCACTTAGTCCTCATTCTCCTGACACAGAACAGACAATCTCTCTTTACATGACCAAGTAAAATACCAGTCTTCCCAGTGAGATGAAAAGCAAGAGACTGGAAAAATAATTTTAACAAAGTTTTCTAAGCAAAACACAGAACAATGCACAGCCTTTTTTTACAGATGGAGATAATGTATGCTGTGATTATAGCTCACCGTGGTTCCTTCTGAGGCTGGTTTTTCCTTGATTTTCTAAAGGAGAAAAGCCAAGCAAAAGGTGATCTGAACCCCAGAAAGGAAGCTGAAGTGTTCTTCTGTGCTTGAGGATTTGTGCAGGATGACATTTTTAATTCTTTATGATCTAAAAAAATCATAAAATTTGGTATGTTTCAAGTTCTTACCAAATACAGTATTAAAATACAGTTCAAAAGTTATGTCTTCAGAAAGAATTTTCTTCTGCTTACCTTCTATGCCAAGAAAATGCAGTTTTATTGTCATTTTTGGACAGACTGTGACATGCTGGTTTATAAACACTAACTAGAAGACTAAAAGAAAGATAAACAGGTCTAAAGTTTCAAGAAATATCATTGGGTTTGGGTGATTCATGTGAGATGAATGAGACTGATTTCCAGAAAGTAATCAGCACTCAACCACTGAAAACCAGAACCATTTAAAAATACAGGCAAATTAGAGATTTGAAAATTGAGGCACCCACAGTCATCAGTCACTTTCTTTTCATCTTTTTAAGAAATATAAATGTGACAACCCTGAGTATAAAATGGTTTAACAGACCGTACTGTAACTACATAGCAGTAATTCATACTAAGATGTGTACCACACAATTCTTTATGATGGGATTCCCATGCCCACTGGAGTACATTTTTTTCTGCTGTAAACTCGGTATCAGAACTGTATTTTAAATGCAAGATATCATGACTGATTTCTTTGGCGAGGTTATGATTTGATTTCCTCAAACAGAACATAAACCCAGTCTGCCTGTAAAAGCAGCAGGCAATTGGTGTGAAGGAGAAGATGAGTATTGCTCACAGATCAGGGAAAGAAACTGCAGAGTCTGCTACGAAAACATCCACAGGATACTGGAGGACATAAGGACATATCTTTCCATAAGACATCGCTCAGAATAAGGCGCTGCATCTTATTTTTTTTTCCATTTAAAACATCACGTGCCTGAAACAATACAACAGCCTGCAAACGGCTTATCAACCACTGCTGGAGAAAGCAAAGCCAGAAATGAGAGCAAAGCATCACTGATAACAACAGCACGGGGCAGCATTTTGGAGCTCGTCCAAAGCGAAGTGAATAATTCACCTCGTGTGATATAAACCCTGTGTGCAACGCGTGGCTTTCACTTCAGTGACAATCGCTGTGTGTTACAAAACGCTGCATCCTTCACCCCTTCCAGAGCCTAACCTCTTGGTGGTACAATGAAGGTGACATCAGGAGAGTTCTAATAGCGCTCTGTCGTAGCTGGGGGGTAGTAGTCTAGGCATGTGGACAGAGCAAGGCTCGCGCGTACAACGCGTAGGTATTAAACCGACTGACACAGCTGGCAATACCAGACAAGGGTGCACAACCCCTTCTTCGTACCTGAAACAGAAACAGCAGCTTTCAAAGTTAAATACCAGAGAACAGTTACGCAGAGTTTAGTCAGCTAACATGTCGATCAGACCACCTCTGACAGAGGAAAACAGCAGATAGCTGTGGACTGGAGGGGATGTTGGAGAAAAATGGTCAGGGAAGACAGAGATCTGTTCTGTGCAGGTCTGTGGTTCCAGGAAATTTTTTAGGGTCTCAATTTCTTTTGAAATATTATGACTCTGTTTCCAGTTGCTATGAAGCACAAATAGGAAGAGCTCTAAAGCATGAAAAACATGCAGAAATGTCAGTGGAATAAAAGCATCTATTTTGCATGAAAACTCTCTGGATGGAAGATGAAGCAGACAGTAGAGAATGCCACGCTTGGAACAGAGACACCAGGTTTCATGCGCACTTTCATTTTGGATGGGCAAGAGAACCTGTAAAATGAGATCTCCAGAAGCTGCTTCCTGATCAGCTCAGCTTTCCAGGCTCTGTCAGCTGCCCTGGTAATCAGCACTAGCCCAGCTTTAGCCCAGGAGGAGTTTTCCACTGGTACAGTCAAACCTCTCTCACCCAAATCCAGATCACTGACTCATTCCAAATGTCATGTAGGTGCTTCTAGTTTCTTTAAGAAAATGAGGTAAAACTGAAGCGGGTTTTGTACAAAGTAAATATTGCTTCTTCGATTGGGAAACTACCACTTATATTCACAGCACCTTCATCTTGATTTAGAAGGAAATTTGTTAAGGTGAGGACAATCAGTCATTGGAACAACCTCCCCGGGGCCATGGGGGCATCCCCATCCCTGGTGGTTTACAAGGTGTGACTGGATGGGGTGCTGGATCATCTCATCCAGGCTCACTTTCCCACGAAAGGCTGGACCAGGTGATCTTCCTGTGTCCTTCCAACCTGTTCTGTGATTTTAACCATGAGATAAAAATACCAGGGATTTTCTGTTGTGACTCCCAGCTGTGCTTTTAACAGAATCTGCTTAAAGGAACAGTCATTTTGAGAACACCTTTTTGTAAAACTTTGACATGAGAAGAAACTCAGTGCATCATTTCAGAAACTCCTTAGCTATTACACTCTGAAATCCATTGGTTTGGTGACAGTTATCATATAGATAAGGAAACAGAAAAACGCAACTCACTGGTGGTTTTGCTCTTCCTTAGCTGATGCTCTAATGGTGGTTTCAGCATTCCATTGACATCAGCGTAATTCTGAAATTTTTTTCTCTGTATTTCTTCAAACCATTCTCCAGTCACTCCCTGCAGCCCTGTTTCAGACTTCTTTCTCTTCCGGAGTTTTCTAGAAAGAAAAAAAGTATTACTTTAAAGTCATTTTAGATATTACAGGCATATCATTAGGAACTCTCGCTCGTTCATTGATGTATTTACAGTGTATTTCTACATATAGTGGCTATTTAAAAGACACAGTGGGACACGATACATTCACAGCAATCACATAAAAGTTTTACCGACAGCAGAATTCTCCAGCTTAACAATGAGATTATGTGACCAGGTTACGTGGGCGACTCATATGGCTGCATTATGCTCTGCCTCGAAAAAGTGCAGCCTTCTTCCTCACAAAAATGAGGTACTAATTCATAAGCATTGTAAAACTAATCAAAAGTAAGATTAAGTTCAGCCAATAATCAAATTAGAATAAATAATACTCTAACAAAGCAATTCTTGAAATATTCATTCAGTCATTTAAGCAGAAGCAATAACAAGATTATTCTGATTTTCAAGAGGAAGCTCACTGAGGCCCTGAAAGCGAGGTGCCCACCACACACCTCCTACGTAAAGGAGAAGAATAAATTGTGAATTCAGCTAATATGTATTCCTGCAACGTGTTCAACGAGTTCATCGCATTTTCCTCTTTCCTTGCTGCATAGTGATTCTGCTTGTGTGGAATATGTATGGAAGCAACTAGTAGTGACTATGAATGTTCTGCCACGCAGCGGCAGAACAAGCGACACACTTGCAGCTGCAAGTGAAGAAGCTGTTTAGTAGCAAGTCCAGATTTTAGACCAAAAGGTCACAGGGATTAATTGTTTATCTGGACATAAAAGAACAAGGAGCTGGAATAGTGCAATGGACATACAAAGTTCTTTGTTTTCAAATTACATTACACAAGTGCCTGAAGTACGGATGCAAACGCCGCAGACCCGCGCCCCAGCTGATTCTGATGGCAGCAGAAGAAGACTTTGTGCACAACCTGGAGATTGACACCAACGTTTCACCAAAGCTTTCATGTAAATCTTCACCTTAATAAGGAGTGAAACCCATGTCTGGGAATACAGATGCTCTCAGGGGACCTTAAATTATTGCAGTTATCCACTTAAATAAAACTTTGTATTCTCTGAGACAACACTACTTCACAAAACAAACTTAAAATTAAATACGTGGTCTCAAACAGATGTATTTCTGTTGGGAACTGTCCCTGCCAGCGCCCACTGTTCACCTGGCAGAGCGATCTGCAGAATGGGAGGGCAGGAGAGAGACATTTTTGGTAAACGAGCGAACATTTCCCTTGGAGAAGATTACAGACCTCGGCAGAAGTACCAGCAAGTTGAAATAAACTTATTACAAAGGCAAAATCGTTCGTCGCCAGGGATGCTGCCGCCCCGCGGGAGTGACTGTGAGCCGCTGTGAGCGCCTGGCGGAGCGCCGGGCAGCGGTGGGGAACGGGAGGAGCCCGTGGCCGAAGCGCTCTCCAGCGGCAGGACCTCACCCTGCGGCTCGGCCGGGGCATCCAGGGGACCGGGAGGAGCAAACGCTCACGCAGCCAGGCGTGAGCTGTCC
>NW_010388380.1:109533-120689 GCF_000710305.1 Buceros rhinoceros silvestris | reverse complement strand
GATTGTTTATAAACTTTGCTACTCAGTACTTGGGTTTTTTCTTTTCTTTTTCATCCCCCCCTTCTCCTTTCCCTTTTGGTTTGTAATCATATACATATAGAATATAGTTGTGTGGCTTTATCATATATATATATTAAAGTTTGTTTAATCTGTCTGCGTAGACCGAGGTGTGAATTTCTTCCTTTCCCTATTAAATCCCTTCCTATCAGGACAGAGGGATTCTGTTAAGGTAAATTGAGGTAAATCAGTCCCTTGACCCTTAACACTGGGGTGCAGAACTGCCAGGTCTCCTGGGGTTTGGAGCTCCAGGGTCATCTGCCCTCAGGACAGCCCTGGCTGTTCTCACAGTTGCTGTGCAGCTCCTTTGGGGCCCTGTGGGCACTGATGTGGTGCGGACTCCTGTTTGTCTGGCAATGGAGGGTGTAAAGCTGTCCCCTTAAAATCCCGAACTCCTGGAGAGTTCCCCCCACCAGAGGAGCTGCTGCCAGTGGTGCTGAGCCTGAAGAACACAGATAGTAACTCAAAGCCCTTTTCACTGAGTGTTTTATCTTGGCTTTACTCAGGGGTGTTAGCACACAGGAGGCCATTTGGGGGTTTTTACAGACTAGTTGATGCATGGTAACTTGTTCAGCTACAGTAACTAACAATACATTATTACTGGAATGTTTTTGAGGCCAGCAGGCTGTGAGGAAGTGCTGACAGCATTCACGTGGAGCATTGTGTGCTCTGCAGGTGTGAAGTTCAAACTGAGCAGCTGTAACCCTAATCTTGTCATAAAAGGCATGTGGACATCAAGCAGTCCTTTGGCTTCAAATTGCAGTGCTGCTAGAAAGATGCCAATTTAGTCCTGGTGAAACAGTTTTGCTTATCATAATACTTAGAGTATTCCCTGCAGCTGCTTATAGAAAACAGCAAGTCAGTGGGTAACATTATTGTGTGAGGATAACTGGCAATTTAACAAGAGATGTACCTTCTGTGGAGAGCTCAGTGCTTTGTGGGATTTGGGGTCTTTTTGTGCTATGGAATTGTCCCTGAGAACAAGTTATGTTGTCTGTCAATGTCCTCTGTGTAGTAGAAGGCAGAAAAAGACCCTGAGATGTATACTGCAGTGCTCCCAACTCCTATTTCCCTCCTTCTCTTGGGATGTAAGAAGGCTATTTCTACCTGCTGGTTTCCTAGCTAGAAGTAGAGAATCAGATGTACCAGTAACTTCCAGTAGTGTCTGGGGTAGGTCTAATTTTCTCTCATTGTCCATTGGATCTGTACTCCATTTTCCTAGAGAATACTGATGTGCGAGTGTGAAGTCAGGCAGGAGATCTGGATTCCCTGAAAAGGATGTTGCTTATGAGGGAGCTGCTCCCAGAATTTCTGGGATAGGGTAGAAGGATGGAGAGTCTCAGCTGCAGCACAAATGCAAAGTATTCTGGAGGTGAACTGTTGGGATAATTAACTGATGGTCTGTGTGAAGGCAAACTAGAGCTTGCCAGATCTGAGACTGAAAAGGAGGAAGAAACTTTCCTACCAACAGGAGAAAGGATAATGAGAAGACCTTGCTGAAGGGGGCCTTTAACTGCAGCTTTGGGGCTGGGCTGAGTCCTGCCTGGGCTGTAAGCCAGTGCACACCCAGCCTGCTGCACGTGCAAGCCTGCCCTGTTCCTCAGGGCAGTGCTCAGCATCCTCCCATCAGAGCTTCAGCTCAGTCCCAGAGGATGATGCCTCTTGCAACACCTCCACATGATAGTTCTTAATGGGTCAGAGTGCAAAGCAGAGTGAATAGAGTTATTGCTGACATGATGACTTTCTCCTAAAGGAGAGTGGAGGAAAGGATGAATACTGGTTCTACTGGGAAACCCCTCCATATGCAAAGGCATAGTATTAATTTTCTGTTATTTTACATTCTTGTGACACTGAGTAGCATGCAATTTGATGTAGGTACCTCTAAGGCCCCGCTTTGAAGGAGTTGCAGGTTGAGTTTGGGCTCTTTCAGAGAGGCAGTGGGAAGGAGAGCTGTGAGCTGTGCACAGGGAAGTGACACCACGAGGTCAGGACATCCTGACCCTGTGTGAGGTAAGCAGTTCACGTGGTGCAGGCTGGGGAGCACAGAGGTGTGTTTTCCCTGCAGAATCAAAGCTGTGGAAGCCTGGCTGGGTGGGGAGAAGCAGCTTGTAGAGCAACCCATGCCTTTTTATTAAAGCAAAGGTAATAAAGAAAATTAGCGGCATGAAGTGGCTTTTTGTTGAGTGGTTTCTATTAATTGGAGATTTCGTAAGAAATCAAGTGTCAGTCTTTAAGATTGTATCAAAGCTTCAGTTTTAAGTGCCACTTCAGATGATGAAGTGATGGGTAAGCAGTTGATGTGACTCTTCTCTGAATGTGTGAGGAGCCTTTTTTGTGGTAAGAGGATTTGCAGGGAGTAAATTCCCAGTGTACCTGCCAGTGTTTCAGCTGTGCGGGCACTCATGTAACTCTGCACACAGACGAATTTGTTGTAAAGCCTGTGACCTGGTATGGCTTAAGTTCACTGTCCTTTGGAAACCATGGAGGACACCAACTGTGTCAAGATAAAGGTGGCTGTGGGTTCCCCTCCCCCTGTACTGGTCATCTGTCATCAGCCGACAAGTGGTAGGTAACAGGACTGACTTTGGTCCTCCCCAGGTAGGTACTATCTGCTACATGTGTAGTGGGGAATACTGGTGGAGCAGGATGTGGAGGTCCCTGTCCATCAAGCAAGCCCCTTGTCCCATTTGTGTGCTCCTTTGCACAGGCTGCCTGCAGTGAAGCTTCTGCCAGGAAGTTCAAGATCTGCCAAAGCACAAGACTGATTGTTGGACTCAAGGCTCTTTAGTTAAAACAGTGATTCCAGTAATTTCATCTTAAAATTCAGCCTCAGGGATGTCTTACTGGCAGTGGGGTTCATTCCCTCAATGACCAGGGACTGAATATGGTCTAAAAGCCTTGAATGATGTAGAAGCAGACAGGTGAGTTCAATTTCCTGTGGAAAGGGTTTTTCTATGTGAGCTCTCAGGATCCATTTTTTGTACTGTAGGGCTAGAATTCAAGGAACTTTTGACTAGCTCTGGATTTTTTTTCTGGTGCTGATCATGTCCAGCTCTCAGACCAAGGTTCCTCAGCTATCATGGCTATGGACTGGAGTGTTAAACTGCCTTCGAGAAGTTCCCATGAACAACAGTCCTGTGGAGGAGAGCTCTGCAGGGGCAGCTGTCTTCCTCAATCCATGCTCTGCCTCTCTGGCTGCTGTGTGAACTATAGTGATCTGGGAGGGTGTCATGACTGCAGGGATTTTTCTATGCTGAACCATAAATCCCTTCTCTGGCCATCATCATGCTGCATGACTGCTCCATTTAAGCTGTGCTCGCTCATCTAGCATTTGTCCCTCTGGACTTGGCATTTTACACTTGTCTGCATTAAATTGCATTTACTGGCTGAGTCACCTAAAAGATGCAAATCCTCTGGAATCCGGGTGTATTGTGCTTGCTCTCAGTGGGAGGAGTAGGAGCGTGTGATATAAACAGTCTTTCCAGCTCTTACAAATCTCCTCTGTCCTAAGTATTAAAAAACCTCTGAAGGTGTCATTGTTCTTTTTACATTTACTTGAATGTGAGCAAATCCACACCATCTTCTGAGGTGTAGATCCCACTCAGACCGCCGCCACAATTCCTGTGGGGGATTTTCTTTCACTTCTATGACAGTACCCAAAAGGGGAACCTCTTCTACTGGTCTCTAAATACTCACTGTAAGCAATTCCTCAACCTCAGGAGGCTGTAATCTAAGTAAATCTGGAAGGATTAGCTTTGATTTGCAGGTGGAAATCTGGGAGTAAGCAAGCCTGGGGTTGTGTGGCAGCTTGGCCAGATCATTAGTTTGAAACTCACTTGAGCAGCTCTGTGTTGCTGCAGAATAGCTGGGAGAACAGTAGCTCACCTAGAGACTCTGTTTTCTGGCATCCAGCAGTTCCCAATCTACCTGGACTATGGCCACGTAAGTGTTGGGCAAGTCCTAACTCTACAGCTGGGAAACAGGGGGCTCAGTCTGGCTCCACTGCTGCCTTCAGATGATTGTGAGCTTTATAGTTTATGGATTACTGAGATTTGATTACATGGTTGGTGCACACTTTCATGGCTGAAACCTAGACTGTGAGGATAAGACAGATTTTGAGAGTATGTTGTCTGTAATATTGGCTCAGTGTCCAGGAGTAGTTAGGCTACTCATAAAGTGCACCCTCATGTCACTGTGTAAATAGGGGGGTTGCTCACACATTGAGATTGTGCTGTTGGAGTTCTCACAGCTGTAAATGGGAATATTAGTTCAGGAAGAGAAGAGCAAGAGGATGACTGTAGTCTGCAGTGGTTTCACTCTATAGGAGCCATCTAGGCTTGGATTCAGCTTGGAGAAAGAGGGTTTTGGAGGTAAAGGTGTTCTGCAGAGGTCTGTGGTGGAGGTCTGCAGAGCCAAATGTTGTCTGACAGCAGTAGCTGTTCTGTCCTAGCACAAGAACTGGGAGCTAGCAGATGAAGTTAGTAGGATCCAAGCTCAGAATGGACAAGAAGCAAGACCTGGGGAAGTGCTTGTCAAAGAAGCTGTGTGTGCAGCAGCTGCTGACAGGCTGGAGAACAGCTGGGCAGCGTTTGGAGGGAGATCCAGTTAGGATCCACTTAGCCCAAGGCTTAGGTTTGAGTCCTTCCCAAGGGACTGTGATATGGGTAATGTGTGGATGTGATTTCACTGTACTGAGTTCTGCCCTAACCCAGGGCACGCTGGGCACTGTCAGGGTTTCAGAGGGACCAATGGGGCAGGGCTGTTAGCAAGTCTGTTAAATGCGATTTCCCAGAAACAGCTCCCTGCCCTTCAACCATGGAGATGCTCATTCTATCTCCTGAGGATTGTATAAAGCAGCTCTGCACTTCCTGACAATAACTTGCAATTCTTAATCACTCCTAGTAATTACAACTTTCTCTGGTTTATGCGTCCTCAACTCCAGCTGAGGACAGGAGCTGTTTCATATTTAAATAGTATTATAGTTGCTTTGCTCTCCTGGGGAGTCGTTGGTCTTGAAGGCTGAGGCTTAATTCTCTGCACCACTAATTAGATCGGGAAAACGACTAGGAAGATGTAAGCAGAAGGTTTGTCAGGGTGTGTTAACAAACATGTCTTGTCTCTCCAAGAGCAAGAGTAGTGGGCCTGCTGTGAGTCAGAAGCCCTAATTTCTTAGGGAGATAAAGAGGAGGAAGAGAAGGAATTGGGTGTTTAGCCCTAGGTGTTGCTTCTGCAGCAAGAGAAGGAAGTGGAGACTGTGAGTCTGGAGATGACACTTGATTTAAAAGCTGAGAAGTTCCTTGGCTGGGAGAGATGTGACAGAGCTGGCAGGGGGAGGAGGTCGTGACTGCAGTTTCATCCAGCTTTTGCTTTGGAATTACTCTTGGTGATAACAGACTTCAGTTTGCCCTGTGTAGACTGATTAAATGTCATGACAGTTTGTATGTGTTTAGGCACCAGGATTGACAGCTCCTTGGAGCAGTTAAGCAGAAAACCCACAAGGGACATGTAGCTCTGCTTGTTGTAAGCTGTGTGCAGGACCCAGCTCAGGAGGTAACTGTGAAAGAGCTGTTCTGTTGTGGAGAGCAAATGTACTCAAATGCAGTAACGAAACAGCCAAAAAGTCCATTAAGGCAACACTGTTGATGTGGATTTCCTTCCTGAAGAGGAGAAAGCTTGTTAACAGGGAGGAGGAGGGGCTGAAGGTAAGAGGTTGACAGGAGGCTTGGAGACCATTTAAAGACGGTGTGTGAGCAGTTCAGAGTAAAGGCTTTGCTACCTATCAAAACCATAGCTACGGTATTTTTAAGGGAACAGCAGTATGGTTAAACAGTGGAGTAATAGATGCTTTTAGAAGCGAGGGAAAACTGTGGCCCTTAAACTGCAGCATCTTAAAGAGCTTGACTGTTGTTGGATAATATCAAAGGCTTACAAGCTAGAAAATAGAAGGAATGATAGAAAGTTATGCACAAGGTAGTTAAAATGCAAACTGAGGGCAATTATGGAAGATGTCCCAAGGCTACGTGATTGCAGAGGAAAGTATCTGATGCTTATGGAGTTTCTTTTCTCCCCTGTTTATGTTACTTCTCATATGTGAGGATTTATTAAGCAGGACAGGCCTGATTGGTACCTGGAGAATGGAGCCAAAGGGTGGATATTCCTGGCACTGCAGGGCCAGAGGTGGAGGTCTCCACTGTTCCACATTAGAACATGGAAAGTAATTAAGACAGCCTCAGAAAGTCTGTTTTCCCAGTTAGTCAGAAACAAGCAGGTTATTGCCTTTGAGGTAAAAGGGTGATTTTGGTGGAGGGCAGGTGATGATGTTAGTATAGAACTTCCTGGGGAGAGTAAAAGCTCGATGAGAAGCTGGCTGTGAGGGCTTTCTCACTGGAGCTTTTTACTGTCCTTGGAAGCAGTTTGAGTCAAACAGCTTGATCTGCCTCCTCCTGACAGTGCTGCAGAGCATATGGTCATTAGTCTCTTCATTGCATCAAGCCACTTAAGGCCTGTCAGAGCTGTTGCTTGCTGAGGTGTGACTGTCTGGTCCCTGCTGCCCTACTAGTGGCTGCTCCACTTGTGTGAAAATAATTAGAAATAACATGTTGCTGTTTGGGTGCTGGAGTTCTTCCTTTATGCTGTTTGATACCTAAAATCCAGTCTGTTCTAAGCCATCATAGAGAAACTAAATTAAGCTGATGCTGAAACCTTGTGTCTGGTTCTAGACTTGGCCATGCTCAGAGGGGTTCAGAGTGGAGATGAGAGCTGATGGACTTTGGTTCGTGCTTCTGTGCACGGAAGAGCCAAGCACTTGATCTTTCTGCAGGAAACTGCAGCCAAACCCACTTTGGATCCCTGATACAACTCCTCTCCCACAGCTTTCCTAAACTCTTGAAGTGTGAGTAATTTGCTTGTGTACGATGTCTGTGTGGTTCATGTCCTCACTCTCTGCTCAAGAGAGCTGTGTCTGGTGGGTGAGATGTTACATCAGGAGTTGCTTTTTTCAAGCTACAACTTTGCTCAGTTACTTGGGTTTTGTGCTGTTACATTCAGTGTCATCCTGGGGTGCAGGCACTGGATTCACACTCTGAAACTGGCCCCCCAGAAAGACCCTTTCCTATGCTGTGGGTGGGAAAATTCTCCATGCCAAAGAACAGAGCTGTGGTCTCTAGCACTTCTCAGAGCTGATTTTATTGTAAACCATTGAACAAAGGCAATAACCTGCTTGTTTCTGACTAACTGGGAAAACAGACTTTCTGAGGCTGTCTTAATTACTTTCCATGTTCTAATGTGGAACAGTGGAGACCTCCACCTCTGGCCCTGCAGTGCCAGGAATATCCACCCTTTGGCTCCATTCTCCAGGCAGTGTCTCTGCTCTGAGGCTGTGATCGTGACCAAACTGCCTCCTTACCTTTTGACTCTGAAGTAAGTTATTTTTCACACCATCTTAAACTCTGCTGCAGGTGGCAAGCCTCCCTGCTCTCCCTGCCAGGTCCCATTCTTGCCTTCATGGCAGCAGGTGTCTCCAGAGGGCAGTTCATTTGGCCTTCACCACTTTGAGATACAGCTCATCCCTGGAGCTGCATATTTCTCCCCATCAACTGCCTTTAATGGGAGCTGGTTCTGACTTAAACATGAAGGGTTGTATTCATCTGCCCTGGCTGGAACATCTGGAAGTTACTGAAGCCTATTCTCAGTTGACATAGTGACACCAATTCGGCCAGATTTAATCCACAGTGATGCTTTCCCCAGTGGATTTACCAAGTGGTTGTTTTTCAAAAGGAAAACTTCAGGCTTAACTGAAGGACTGCAAGTTCCTGTAGAGAAACCTGATTGCAGATGTAGTTTTGCATGAGTCAGTAATAGAGTTTGAATTTTTCTGTAAAATATTTTCTACGCTATGATCTTTACTCTCAACGGAAGGCAAAAATATAGATCATCTCTTCAATGTGGTGCAATTTGAAAGATTTGTCTCTTCAGACTGGGACAAATGGTAAATTGGCATCTGGGATGCTTAAGGATCCATTTGCTGTGTCACAGCAGGACAAAATCTTCTGGAGGCCCCGAAACACCCACCTGAATTGAAAAGTTGAATGTCAAGCATAGTTTTTACTGTTCTGCAGCACAGAAGGCACTTTTAGCCCCCTGTACTTACAACTTGCAAGGCAAGCAAATTGGATACTCTTTATTTGGTAATTTGTAAAGATTACTTCTGCCCTCTTTCTTCTTCCTCTCAAGGGTGGAATGTTTTACTCTGTGCTGCAAATGGGCTTTAGACTGAGATGAGAGACAGTTTTGATAGAAATGCGTAAGCCAGAAAACAAAGAAGAAATTTAGTGTTAAACAGTAAAAGCAAAGAGGAAGGTTTTTATTTAACCCATAAATGATTTACGTAAAAGCTCTGAAAACACTGTTAATCATGGGTGGAAGGAGGTCACGGTTCTTAAAATGTCTGTTTAGCATAATGGACACCTTTATAGACAACATGTTTTTCGTGTAAGCTTTTACTCCAAAGGGTAGTTTTCCTTGTCAGGGAAGTGGTCCTGTAGTGTATATGTGATTTTTCCTGTCTAGCAAAGGATATTCTTCAGGATCTTGACTTTAGGTTTTATTTTACTGTCCTGTTTCCTCAGCAGGGAAAAACCTCCATGTAAAGAGGGTGGCCAAGGTTGCAGGTGCCAAGCAAGAGCCTGGATTTGGGTCAGCTTTCTTACACCCATGCCCTTGTGTGGCTTTTGGCCAAGGCAGCTGGTCTGCATTGGCCCCAGTCCCAATTCTTTAGCTGTCCCATGTTCCTGAGGCATCCAGGGGAGTGGGGGAAGCCTAAATTTCCATGCAAGCACCCTGGTGCCTTTGGGAGATCCAGCTTTCTGTGCCTTGAAGCTGTACCCGTATCCCTGATCTGCCCACAAGGAAATACTGAGCTTGTCTTTTCTCTGCAGCTTGAGTTGTCCTTGACTGTCCTCGAGCATTCCGAGCCTGTTTGGTCCCTGTGAGGAAGGGATCGTGTTCCTCAGATGAGGTGTATTGTGCTGCTTCACATTTCCATGCTGTCTTTACAAGCTGCAGCCTGGAGTTTTGAGCATTATTCTTAACTGTAAAAACCAGAGATTAAATGCAGCAAGGTTTATTATTATTTAATCGGGACACTTGCTCCATGATCTCAGGGAGATGAGACATTGGAGGAGCCAATAGAGTGAACTCAACAGTAACAATTCTCCTTTTCTTGTTTATAACTATTTCTTTTGACTAAGTTGCAGATATCGCATTGTTTATGATGGAGAATGAGAAAAGCAGACAAACAGTTTAACAAATTCTTTGTTACCTGACTGCTGGAGTGGTTTCTCTTCTGTGACAAGATGGATAATGATGCCTGAACTCTTTTGATCCTCTCTGCAAAGGATTAATTTCATTCTTTAGGCCTTGCTAGGGATGAAGTCAAGGAGGGAGCTAAGTAGTTTGGGTGGTAAATAAGCTCCTAAACAATAGTCTCCTTACCAAGCAGGAAACCACTTAAGGTTATCTGAGGAAAAATGGTCTGGTGCTGCCCTGGTGGTGTTTGGCCCTTTTTCCTGACAGCTGTGTCTGCATTACAGAAGAGAATAACTTTCATTCAGTTCTCCTCTTTGCCACTTTTCTTGACAGAGTGGCTAGGATAAGAAAGGGGCAAAAATAATATCCTCTTAGCCTTCTTGATCTTGGAGTGGTGAGAAGCCCACAGTGGGATCAGTGCAGGCACTGTTCCAGACTGCAGCTCCCAGTCCAGACCTCCAGCAATTACCAGGTCTCTCCTCTTGCCCCGGGCAGCATCAAATGTATTTGGCACCTATCTCCATGAAGGAGGACAGCAGCAAGTCTGTGCTTCTAACTCGGCATAGGATCAGTTCTGAATATAAAGCAATGGCATTGCCCCTGGTAAGTATGAATATTATTTTTAAGTAGTGGTTTAATTTCCATCTTGGCCTTTTGTAACACAAGGAGTGACCCTTCATCATGAGCTTCTCTGAGTAATGGGGTTACTCTTGGATATGACTCAGCTGGGAGAAGCACCTCTACCTTTTGACCCTACTGAAATAATCATGGGGAGAAAATGAATGGTTCCCTGGGAGATTGAAGCCCACCTGTCCCTTGTGAACTTGGAGGACCTGCAACCATGAATCTTTGTTAAAAGGCATAGTCATTTAGAAGTCCTAAAAGTGCCGAAGATGGCTTTGCAGGGATGGTGGTGATGTATGGAGGTCAGGTCTGAAGCTAACAATGGAGGGGAGGAGGGGTTTTGGCTGGTGCACAAGGGGACCAGTTTATTATAAGTGCTGCTGCTATTTTGTGTGGAAGGTCTGAGCACCTCTGGCCTCACTGATCGGAATGGCCAGTGTTTCTCAGTCTGCCTTAGTCTCAAGGTGTTGAACTTGCCAGCTCCTTCTCTCTAGGGTGGAGGGGGTGGTTGGAGCTACAGAACACCAGCTGGTACTGAGGGTTTTGCCTCTCAGCTTTAGCAATCATGTTGTGCCCCTGTCTCTCCCACCCAACCTTTCAACTGTCTACCTCGTTTTCCCCTGGGGATGGGGTTCCAATGAGCTCTGTAGCAATAGACAGCTGAGAAGTGGGTCCCTACACATTTTCTGGCTAAGAAAAGGGTGTATCTAAGCTCACTCTGACACCTGAAGCCCTGCATGAATTCCATCTATATCCCTTCCACAGGGAAAAATTGAAATTCTTGTTCACACTCAAACACTGATAGTCAACCAGCCCTCATAAAATACCTGTAATGAACCAGCCTTTTCATTGTGCTCCCCATATGCTCACCTGCCTGACCTTACAGAGACCTGAAGTTGCTGGATTCTTCTAAAGAGAATATTACTCCCCTCTTCCTGCTGTTGCTTTAACTCTAACATTAGAAAGACTGTTTTATTTTTCACTGTTTTGTAGAAATGTCATGGGCTTGAACACTTGTGGTGAGACTTCATGCTATTACTGCAGAAGTGTTTAAAATGTTCTGAGGTGCTTTTAGGTGCCAAAATAATTTAGTTGACAATAAATCCAGATTGAGCTCACCCTTCTAATGAAGGTAAAATGTGACTGAATTCTCTTTCCTCCCCTGATGT
>NW_010388380.1:88278-109464 GCF_000710305.1 Buceros rhinoceros silvestris | reverse complement strand
TGTGACGTAATTCGCTTTCCCTCCCTGATGTCTATCTGTCCTTACTACTCTGTTCCGTTTTAAAGCTGTAACTTATAAGATCTGAATCTCTGTGGTGGAAAACAAGGAGAGTTAATTTTTGGAGCTTTCTAAGACTTGTCCTTTCTAAGTCTATTGGATTTTTGTACTATAGTTCACATAGATGTTTTAATTTATAGCAAAGCTCCTGCACACCACTCTGGGACTGTAAAGCACTCCTGACATGATCGTTAATTATCTGCATAGTTACTGTAAAATAGTCTTGTCCTAAGAGCTGGAGTCCAAGTCCCTCTTATTTGCTGGGGTGGGGAGCTCTGTGGATCAGCTTCAAGCTGGAATTTGGTTCTCCCAACCCAGTCCCTAATCTCCTCCCCATAGCCCAAATATCCAGAGTTCTCTGTTCAAATAGCTCCTGCTAGAGAACCTGTGTTATGATATGGAGTGACCACATCCGAGTTTTTTCAAAAGAAACCTGTGTAAAACATTTGAGTGGTGGTGTGAGCTTGGAAACCGCTGACTGCTGGCTACAGCTCCACTGGCTGCCATTAAAGGACTGAATTCCTTCTTCAAAATTCAGCAGAACATCCAGCTTGTTGTTTTTATTTTACAATGTGATTAATGACTCTAGGAATAAGTTTTTAAGCTTGTTCCCCAGATGGAACAATATTAAATATTGATTAGTTGTGGCTTCTTGTGTGAACTTTGCTTAAATTGGGCTGCTGAGCTGCTGAAGCCAATTTTGCTGCTGGTGTGGTCACTTGGTCCATGAGGCTTAGTGCTTCGGCTGTGGGTTGTTGACCTGTAGCATGTTGAGGGAAATACCAGTTATTTGCAATGTTTGAGGATTTTGAAAACAATATAAGGAAAATCCCGTTCTCATGGGTGGGAACTGTCAGTCACTGCATGCCTGTGAAACCCTGCTGCAGGCACAAGGACACCAGCACTGACTTCTTAAAATAGTGAAAAAATCTTCCTTAGCTCTTTCTGTCTTTCTTCCAAGCAATCTAGGGGCTAAAACTGTCACTTGCTAAACTGCTGGGGGCTGCGTCCTTCGTGGGTGCCAGTTAAAGTCCTGTGCACCCAGGTGAAGTTGCAGTAATTCAAGAGGAGGATCTTTAATTAAGCAGCAAATCATGATCATAAGCCCTGTTCCTATGTGTTCTTGTCCTAGGCTCATCTGCATGTGCAGTGGTGCCTTAAAGTCTGAGTCCCTAAATCCCTAAAAAAAATACTTCCATTAGCTCTTTTAATGAGCTTTAAACACTGTTGTAAAAACTTCTTTGCTAATCAGCATCTCTTCTTCTCAAGGTGTACTAAGTTTGGCCTCGAAGGTAGCTGATTGCCACTCCCTGCCCCACTGGCCTCTGTGGGAGCCCAGGTCAGGAAAATCTGCTGCCTCTTCAGAGCAGAGGTCTTGGTGCCCCCTGTCCCAAGCCTGCAGAAGGTTTTCCAGTGTCTGAGCTGATTTTCTTCCTCCACTCTCAGCACATGCTATTATTTCTACCCTGGGTAATGGAAACAGTTATTACCTTGTTCATTTTAATACCTCTGAGTTGGTGCTTTTGTAATATCAGAAGAACTCCTAGTGTTTTTCAGACACAGAGCAGCAACAGCTTCTGGTTAAGCCCCAGCTCAGGACCTAGGTGTGAAGAGCAGCTCAGGACTGAAGCTCCTCTAGTTCTTGGGAGGTGAAAGGCAGTGGTCTCTTCCAGGTGTGACTCTCTGCAGCTGCTCCTTTCCTCCTCTCAGGAGGACTTTAGTGGTAATTAATCAATATACTGTTCTGCTCTGTCTCAGCAGTGTCTGTTTTCCACAGACTTCCCCCTTCTCATTTTCCTGCAGTCCACCTTATCCAGCCTGCAGTGAGCACCTCAGAGTTGATCATCAGAGCCTGTTGGGGTGCTGGGGCAAAGTCCTTCCTCTGTAATCCCATACAGCTGGTGGAGGTAAATGGGGGAGCTAACTGGGTCCCCACTGTGCAGGGACCTGCACGTCCCACTAGGATGAGGGATGATGCTGGAGCCGGCTCCAGTGTTAGTGAAGCCTGACCCAGCCTGGGGTCAGAAGGGAGGGGGACTGGAGATGGCAGATCTGGCAGGTCTCATGCTTTTCTCACCCAGCTGCACCATCTCCTGGGATCTCTCTGTCTGTGAAGCAGGAGGAGGAATCCCCCTGCAGATGAACTGGCGTGGGACATTATGGCTGGCTGATCAGATCAGTGTCCTGCTGGAACAGGTAGGGTATGTGCCTCACTTAAATGCTAGATTGAACGATGGGACACCAGCGCAGGGCTTCAAGTGTATCTCTGCCACCATAAATAAAAGCAGTACCAATGGCCCAGGAAGCTTTTTAGAGGATGAAGAAAAGGATGAATAAAGCAATTAGAGAAATAGCCAAATTTAAAGTATTAAAGCTTGAAAGGCTCCTTGTTTTTCCCCTTCTCTTGGAATTATTTTTCAAGTCATTCCTAATTTTCTGACATCAGATTAGAGCCTTGTCATCTGCTAGCAAGTGACAGTCACACTTGGGCACCTGTCCTTGCTGCTGCAGCATGGGTGGACACTGTCCATGTGGCCACAGGGATGGGCAGGGCTATATTTCACCTGATTATGGTCAGTGCACTTTCATTTTCCCAGCACAGCACTATTAATCTGGACTTAGGCAGGGGATTGCAAAAATATAAAACAAAATTAAAGCCTGAAGAGCTGGTGGTGTGATAAGGAATGAGATAGGGCTGACCTGTAGGCTTTGTCTCACTTCTGGATAATTACAGAGGAATAACTGTGTAAATCTTTGCTGGATTTCCTGCCCCGTTTTCTGGTGGAAATGGTTGGCTCTGTTGTATTTCTGCTCTCCAGGCTGGAGGATTGTTTTAATTTAAATACAACTTTACAAAGCTTTGCTGCTGTAGCAAGTAGAATTAAAAAAAAAAAGACAAGGAAAGAAAAGAGAGCAGCTTTTAGTTAACTTGGTCGTTCATCATACTTGCTGGTAACTGCTGTCCTCGGCTTAGAACTGCAGTTTGTCACAGCCCCTAAATGCAGTTCCCACAAGTTCTTGGCAAAGGGTTTGGATTCCTTCTCTTTGGCTTCTTCTGGTGCAGAGGGGAATGAATATTGCCCAGGTTGTCTCTTCTGGTTGATTTAAACTTTTGGGGATGGTGAGTTAGTAAAGCCTGTCATGTTATGGCTGATGGTGTCCTTATACAGCAGTGGCTTCGGTGCTCACCTAAACAAGGCATTGCAGCCCCCTCCCGTCAAGCAAGAGGGCAGAGATGGGGCTTGTGCTGAGGCTGCTGTGACCAGGGGGCTTCTCCAGTGCTGTTAAAAGAAACAGTACTCAGGGCAATTTTTCTTCTGGAATTTTATAATTATCTTTTAGTATGTGTTAGGCCAATGAGAATCCACCACCAACCTTGTGCTGGTGTCTCTTGCCCAGTGTTTCATCACTGCATTAAATATGTATGTTCAATAAATTTTACGATGTTATATAAATTTTCATCCTCTGCTCTAGTGCAGCTTTGAAAGTGATTTTGGCCAATCCTGACCTCAGTGCCTCCCATAAACCTATTAAAGAAAAACCTTTGGACTTCTTGCAGTGTTACTTATTAAAAGGAAAACTTACGGATGCTGCTCTGCAGCCCTTTCCCTCTTGTTACCCGGAGAGACATTTTCCCCTGGCCCCAGGGGGGAAAGACAAATACCATAATCAGGTGCAGGATGATGCTGGGGCATACACCAGCACCTCTTCGTGCAGATTGTGCTGGTGTGGAGTGCTGCTGTGGGCAGTGCTAATTCATGTGGTCCTTGTTAGGGACTTCTGGGCAGTTTGACTGCAAACTGCTGACTTTAAGCACAGCTTTGTCAGGAGGAGGCAGGACAGTGAGTGTAACAGGAGCCTGAGAAGGCTTTGGGAGCTGGGAAATGTAGAAGTGAATTGTGAGTGGGATGTTGGGAAGGGAGAGAGTAACAAAAATGCCAGAGAATGGGGGATTTTGGTGAGCATCAAATGAGAGTTGTTTGCAGGCTGGATGCACATGATAGCCTGCTCAAATGGCAGAGCTGACCATGGGTAACCTTCTCATCTTCCATCTACCTGAGGGTTCGAGGTTCACAGCAGCGTGTGTTTGCGTGATGTTCAGATGAAGTTGTCTTTGGGCTTTGGTACCCAAGGCCATGGCTCAGGGCAAGTCCATTATGTGTGGCCTGAATTACCTGCTCTGGGATCAGGTGAGATTGCATTAAGTCCCAGTGTAGGTACTCTTCAGAGTGGTCAAGTTCAGATTCAGCATCAGTTAAGCTAGATCAAATCAGTGTTGTTCTAATTCTGAATAAGGAAGTGCCTATGAGGAGCCTTAATGCAGTTTGAGAAACTGCTTTAAACTTACATCTTTAATTCATTTAAATTTTTAAGGTGCTTAAAAGCTTGTCTACACTGAATACTTTCCTTATCTAGGATGCTGTACCTGATGGAAAGAAGATTGGATGAGGTTGGGTAGGAGAGGTTGGGTAAAGCTTGGCTGTATTTGTGGTGCTGTCAAGTTTTATTTTAACTCGCTTTAGGGTATAACTCACTTCAGGGTGATTTCTTTTTTTAGTTTTTCTCATTAAAGCCAAATGAAGCATTTCAGGTTTTCTGCAGTTGCTTACAGAACTTTGTTAGTGTACATATACATACGAATGTGCTGTAAAACCTCTACAAGCAGATGACAATTTCTTTAAAGCATTTGAGTCTAAGCTTATTTCTCAATGGTGCAAAGCATAACCATGTTTTCTGAACAGAGTGCCCTAAACTGCACTTTTTGCCACTCATAAAGATGAAACTCTGAATATTTCCATGCACTGAATGGGTTAGGAAAGCCTTTTTAAAAAAACCTCTTTATAATCTTTTCCTAGGCTTCTGTTTACTGCAGAATTTCCCATCTAATGAGTGATTCAGCCAGATTCTGCTCAATTAATGGCATTTAACCAAACAGCCAGGACCATCCCAGGCTGGGTGGTAACTCTTGCAGATGACTGAGGGCAACTTGTGCTGATGGGAGGCATTACAGCTCCCACTCGCACTGCTAAGCAAACACAATGAAGATGCCATTCCTCGTTTCCTGACAATATTCTGTCTGCATCGGCAGCTGAGCTTCTGCCAGTGAAACATCCAAAACCTGTTCACAGCATTTAAAGGATAACTGTTTGCCGGCATGTGGAATACAAGTCTTTGCGTTTGAATAAGGCAGAGCTACTCATCTAATCCATTAGCAAGCTGCTAGTCTGCAGTTTCTTGGTGATAAGATGAAGAACAAGCACAGAACACCTTTCCCACAGCAACTGCAAATGCTCCCACGTGTTCTTCCCTCTGAAATGATACTTGCTTGTGGCTGATAGAGAATAGCATCCTGTTGGTAAGCAGCCCTGGAGGGCAGAGGTATCTGGAGTGATCTGTGGATTTCCTTGGAGCAGAGCTGCCGTCAGCTTGTCTGTCAGCTTGGCTGCATGTCTGAAGTGACATGAATCTGCCAGGAAAGTGACTTTCCTTCTCTCCAGTAACAGGTGGAGACACTAAAAGTTCTTCAAGAGTTTGGAGATGGAGAGGAGCATCTGAAAGAAATGGCAGTTTTCCAGGACTATGAGCCTGGCATTGCTCTGTTAGAGGAATTAACAGGCAGGGCAGAGCCTGAACTATCAGTTGTGAGCAAAGATGTGACCTGGGGTGGTCCAGCATCTGCTTTAGAAGGACAATTCAGGAAGGTGTGGGGAGAAATCCACCTGCTGCCAGGCTCTCTAGAAGTTTTTCCATCTCTCCTTACAAGACTCTGAAGAGTCTGGTGAGGAGGAAGGCAGATGAGACCTAAGATGTAACTATTTCAAAAAATCTGGGAAATGTTGCCCTTGAGTCTGTCATAGAGGTGAGAGCTGCATGATGCTAAAGAACGAGGTCCTTTAATTTCTGCTTCCCTGAGACAAACCCAAAGGCTGGGGCAGGTTTTGCCCCTGGTGGGTGGAGGCAGAGAAGGTTTCTTGGAAGGTTTCTTGGTTTCATCTCACAGCCATCCCCGACCCCCCTTAGGTTAGATACTGTCCAATCCTCACTTTAAAGGCAGCTTTGGAAAACTTGCCTGTAGATGCCTCCAACCAAGATTGCTTCAGACCTCCAGTGTCCCACTTCATTTCACATGATTAGGAGCCGTGACTTCCTTGACCTAACTCTTTGTGTCTTGAAATGAGATTTTTTTTCAAAGCAGTGACCCACCAAGGAGAAATTGAAAGCAAACTGATTATCTATGTGGGATGGCTCTGACCTCCTGGTATTAAAGGATTGACCAACTTCTTGCAAAATTCACTTAATCTTCCTTTCCCCCCCCACTTTAAAAAAAGTCTCATGTGTAAGGAGAAATAAAAATCCACTTGAGTATTGAGTGTCCACCTTCCCTTTGCTTATTGTAATCACTTTGCATCCTGTGATGCTGAATCAGGTCTGAACTGAGAGGAAAGGGCGGAGCTGGCTATCAGCTACAGATGTGAAAATGTTGGGCTTGAATCAGACCAGAGAGTCTCCTACACACTGCAGCAAAAATAGCACCAAATTTATGGCAAGGAGAAAATTGAACAGCTCCCAGTTGAGAGGGATCCTGTCTGTGTGCAAAGCCTTTCTTTGTGGAAAACTAGAGAGCAGCAGAGGCTGGAGCTGCTGGGGGGGCAACGAGGTAAAACCTTGTGGCTCAGGTACAAACCCATGATGTAAGAAACTTTGTAGCTGACCTGAGGCAAATTGGTTCTGCAGCTCAGCCTTTGTGCCACTGGCGTGAGCCTTGGATGTTTGACCCTTTTCTTATGCTGCTCTGCTGCCTCACCATCACCACCTCCAGCTTTGGCAAAAGGCATGTTGCCTCCCCAGGTGCACATGGGGGTATGAGCCCAGCTTAGTGCACCACAGTGAGTCAAGGAATTATAGAATTCTTCTGGATGGAAGAGACCTTTAAGCTCAAGTCCAGCTGTTCCCCCAACACTGCCAGGTCCCCACTGACCCCTGTCCCTCAGCAGCACCTCCACATGGCTGGGAAACCCTTTCAGGGATGGGGACTCCACCACTGCCCTGGGCAGCCTGGGACACGCCTTCACAACCGCAACAGGGAAGTAATGGATCCTCAGGGACAACCTCAGCATCCCCTGGAACAACTGGAGGCTGGTTCCTCTCTTCCTGGGGGAAAAGACATCGACACCCCCACCCCACCCTGGCTGCACCCTCCTGTCAGGGAGTTGTCAGAGCCAGAAGGTCTCCCCGGAGCCTCCTTTGCTCCAGGCTCAACCGCCCCCCCGGTCCCTCAGCTGCTCCTCAGTGCATTGTGCTCCAGCCCCTGCCCCAGCTCTGCTGCCCTTCTCTGGACATGCTCCAGCTCCTCAATGTCCTTCTGGGAGTGGGGGACCCAAACTGAACCCAGGATTTGAGGTGTGGCCGTGAAAGTACGTGTCGATATACCTTTCAGGAGCACTGCACCAGGAAAAGCCTTACTGAGGAATGGGGAGTGCACTTGGGACAGGCTGTGGATCAGTGCTGGGAATAGGGAGCTCCAGTCATCCTTGTTTCACCTCAGCCCTCAAAGTGGGGGCCAATGTGTTTGGATACTCTGACACTTTCCTGGAATCTGCCTTTTTACATTTCCTGCAGGCACAGAAAAGAAATCTATCAGGCACATTACCTAAAATTAGCAGCAGCAGTTTAAGTTGCATATAAAATTAATCTGATTGGATTTTAGAGAGAGGCTTATAATAAACAAGGCTGGGGCTGTTTACAAACCTCATTGCAATATAATTATATTTTTCAGCATGAGCTGAGAGCTACAAGACTGGCTCGTCCAGCAGCAGCTTTATTATATTCAGCAAGCCTTAATGAATAGGGAGCAGATTGTAAAATATTGTATATTTTTATTGTTATTCATGCAGGTGAGTTTTGTGGCAGGGAGGTCACTGGTTTTATTGCTGTAGGTACTCAGGGAAGAGAAAGTGCTTTGCCAAGATTCAGAAATGAGCTGTTGTCAAGGAAAAGGAGGAGAGACGGGTCTGCTCCAGCCTGAGATTCGCTGGTCCATGGCAGGGGAGGTGCCATAGGGGTGAATTTGACCTTCAGGTCACCTTGGGCCAATTCCGTACGCTGTGCAACCCCATGGGCTTCCCAGCTGCACTGTGCTGCTGCTGCTGACCTTAACTCCATTCCCCGAGGGTAGTACAGCAGCCCATCAGGCGTAGTGTAAAGCTCTGGACTGTGAGCTTGCCCCCCTCAGCAGCCCAAACAAACCCCCTGATGCTTCCACCAGCTCATCTCTCAGGTGGGACAAGATATGACCAGTCTTTCCCAGTGTGGGCAGGGCCCTGGGGCAAACCACACCAATTTAGTCCTTTAGATCACAGCTGCAGTTGGAAGAGGGAAGGATTTGGTCGCAACTCGTTGGTGACTACACCATGATGGCAGGACAGAACTGTGGTGCTCCCTGCTTGTGATGTGTCTGGGGGTTGTGTGTGTCCCTTGCTGCAATTCTCCACAGCTGAATTGCCAGGAGAGGAATTGTGCCAGGGGAGAGAAGTGTCATTGTTGGCTGTTCCTTGCAGGCTTGTGTGCGGTCCGGTGGGATGGTTGTTCCTGTTTGACCTGTAATGAGCGAGCCTGGGGAGGGTTAAGCTGTGGGCAAGCAGATGTGTAGGTATTTCTTAGGGTTTCCTGCCAGCTGCTGGAGGAGTAGCCCAGGATCACTGGTAAAATGTGAGCTGCGGATATTCACACACATAAAACTGTGCTTGTCTGTGTTTTATTTGTGATATAATGAGTGTTAATAATAAAGCAGTAGAAGATCACAAAGGTTTTCTTCCTTGGTTTTAAAATAGGAAACAATTAAGGTGGTTAAAAGTTGCTGTGATGGTTTGGGGAGGTGAGTTATTTTCTGTCTGATACCTGGGCTTGTTTCTTCATTACTCAGATTTGCCAGAGCTGAAAAAAAAGTTTTATATCCATTGCAGCGCAACCTTGAGCAAGCTTTGTGTGTAGTTATGTACCTTTGGGGCGTTTACCGAGGCTGGGGGCACTGGTGGGAGATGTCTGCAGTGGGGGTGCACAGCTGGATGTACAGGGGATGAGTTCTTTGCTAAGGAGCTCTTGAAGGATGGGTCTAGGTGTTTGAGCTGGCTCAGGGTACAGGGGGTGAAGGGCTTTAGTTACATGTAGCTCAAAGATCCAGCTTCTTGCTCCGTGGTACCTTCCCTGCCAAACTGGGAATTCAGCAAATTGGCTTCAGTACTGACTGGAAGCTTTTTGAGGGTGGCTCGTTGTTACCAAGTAGTTTGGCTTTGCAGTCAGGTTTGTGGAGCAAAGTAAGGTCAAGTCTTAGACCTGCAATTGATTGTCTGGCTGATACCGGGCAAGTTTCCTAGCCTGAGCTCTGTCTGTGCAAGTCTAAGCTGATCTGATGATGGGTGCTGTTGTCCCACCCTGCTACGTTTCCTTCTGGCACAGGCTTTCCATCCAGAGCAGTTTCAGCTCGCTGAATTATCAGGAAACCAGCCTGACAAAAGGGTGAATGTTTCTTGGAGGGGTTTGGAGGAGAGTCCTGTTGACCACTCCTGCACGTGGTGCACAGAGCAAGGCAACGTGCTCGGGTAGCCACCTCCTATCAAGCTGGCACTTCAAATGAGATTTGTTGACAAGTTGGACTTCAGAGCTTGCACAGGTCATTCTAGACTAGGCAAGTGTCTCCCCAGGGCTGCTCCTCTGTGTTAAGACAAGTGTAACAACAGGTCAGAAGAATTGCTCTCTAGCCATCCTTATTTCTCTCCATTAACTACAGAGAGAAGCACATTAACTAGCTCAGTCTTAAAAGTAAAACTTTAAAAAGCATGAAACCAGGCATGATCCTCCTTTCCAGGAGGATCCAGCATTTGTGACTCTGCTGCTGAAAAGCAGACCCACTTCCTATAGCCATGGCATGAATCCCTTCGGGAGCTCAGGAAATCCCCGTCCTCAGGTGTGTTTTGTAGCACTTGTTTTTGCTGGGGGGCTCTGGAGGAGACATTCCTCGATGGAAGATGGGGGATAAGTTTTCAGTGAAATCTTGAAGGATGCTGAGTTTGTTCTTCTCTAAAGCTTTGCAGTGTGGGCTGGGCTGTTGTCTCCTGCACTCCAAAGAGACTTATGTCAGCAGTGACGTGTGCAAGCAGGCCAAAATTACTAAAATTACTAAAAATTGGCCCAAATAGCTAGTGTTATTAGGAAAGGACTTCTGAAAGGCCCTGATTTTCAGAGGCTCAGTGTCTGAAACTGGTAGCACCAAACCCCACCCATTCACGCTGCTCTGAAGAGCTCTGCACGCTGCTTACCTGTGGAGTCAGTCCACTGCTGCTGGTGGTTACTAATGTGCTACTGAGTTAACCGGAGGGGAGACCCAAGCACTTGTCCCTAGTATCCACAGTCCTCGAAACGCCTTTGTTGCTCCCTGCCATTGCTTATGTCCCTCCAAAATGCCAAAGCCCAGCTCAGGAGGCAGCAGAGGCTGGTCCTGTGGCAGCGTGGCTGATGGGGTGGTGGAAGGCTGTGTGGGCAGAGGCTGGGCACTGCTGTGGGATCTGAGGGCAGAGGGAGAGAAGTCTCTGGCCTGTTTTATTTGCTGCTGTGGAATAAGCCATTAGGATAAAATAATGTTACTCAGCTTGCTGGAAGGGAGAGAGAGGAGGGAGGTGTTAAAACGTGCATTACAATGTTCCAGCATATCAAATCATGGAGAGAGAGAATCTGAGTTTGCCTTTCATAAAACCTCTTAGCTGTTTAATAAGTTGAATCTCATAATCTCCAAGCTTTAGCATGGAGTGCAGCATTTCAGCCTTCCTTGGGCCGTGTCCACCTGGAGATGGCAGGAGCTGTGCGGTGAGTCCTGCTGCTCCAAGCCCCTGGCTCTGTGTGCCCTCTGCAGAGACCTCGCCTGGGTGGGCTTTCGGTTTGGTTCCTTCTCCCCTCCTGTCAGTACTTCCGAACATCCCGTCTGTGGTTGCTGCCCTCCTGTCTGAAGATGGCACTGCAGCATCTCACAAGCTGCATCCTGCTACTCGCAGCTCCCGCAGCTCCTTCCAGCCCTGGCGGCTGTGGGGCCTGAAACAGAGAGAGAAATGCAGGAGCTTGGGAGCAGGCGGGGAGCTTGGACGTGACCTCGGCAAAATTTGCCAGCGCTTACGGCAAAGAAGGGAAAGGCAGGAGAACATAGTGGGGAAAGCTGGAGAATTGTGATTTCAGCTGAGGTGCAGCTTCGTCCTCCTCCCAACCCCTTAATGCTTTGCCACAAGCACGATGCTGAAGTGCCTGATTCGTGTACGAGGCCAAATTCATCACGGGTGCAAACTGGCTCCCTTCCACCGATTTAGCTGCTGCTGGCAGAGGCTCCAGCACTACAAACTTACTTAAAATAAGAACGGGATGTGTTGGTGAGAGAGGGAAAGGCAGGAAATTCCCATTGACTGAGATGATTTAAACGATAAAATTAAAACACTGCAGACGGTTCGGTGGCTTTGCAGCTGCTGCTGGTTGGTTTTGTGGATTCTGTGTTGTGTGAGCAGAGGGGAAAAGGAGTCGGAGAAAATGCAGGCAGGTATTGAAAGATAAAAGGAAAATAAAATGCACATAGTGGGTGTTTAGCTGAGGACTGGGGAAGGGGGTCGTGCTGTGGAGCTCGTCTGCAGTTATGCAGGAGCTGTTAGCAAGGGGAAGGTGGTGCCACAGGAATGGTTTGCAGGATCCTGGATAAATCTGTGGAGACATGGAAGGAGATGAGGGAAGCTGCTGCTGTTCTTCGCACACACAGCTCTGAAATCTCCTTCCCACCTGGGCTGGTATAAATAGCTGCTCCATAGACTCCTGCGGGTCCAGTTCTCCAGGCAGCAGGAGGGATGGGAACTTGCTCTCTGGCTTTTCACCACACTTAAACGTGGGCACATTGCTCTCCGGCTCACACCGGTCCAGTGTCTCCTATCACTCTGGTGTGAAATCAGCTCAGGTGGACTTGCTGCAGTCTGTCCCAAGGACCTCCTGCCTCCTCCATCCCTTTGTGCATCCCTGTTTCTCCCCTGGCCTGTCTCAGTCTGGGATTGCTCACCTGGCTGCAGCGCCTGGGGAGCAGCCCAGCATGGCATAGCCCAGGGGCCACGGCAGGAGGCTTGTGCATCAAGCTGGCAGCCCATGGCAAAGTGATCAGTAGGGCCCTGGGTTCCTGGGGCCTTTCCAACCAGGTAGAGGGGACATGGGAAAGGCAAGTCTGGAGGCTGAAATCCAGGACCCAGCACTTGGCTGGAGAATGTTCAGTAAGCTGCAACCGGAGAAAGGCCAAAATCTGTTGCAGAGGTGGGGGAATTCAACAAAGGAGGCATTGAGCACATGTTCATTCCTTTTTTTTTTTTAATTCTGTGAAAGCTTTTGAATGTAAGCAGCTCACAGGGACTTCAGAGCCCCTTTGTTTCTGCAGACCTGTGGAAACCTTGCTGTGGCATGTCAGGCTTTGCTGGGAGCAGAGGCTGCCTGCAGCAAACCCCGCAGCAGCAGCAGAGCACGCAAGCAGCTCAGCAGCTCCTACGTGCCTCTTACAAAAGAGAGGGATGCAGGCAAGAAAAGGATCTTCTCCCTGGCTGCCCACATACAGAAGGGACCACAGGGAAAAAATATAATCTCCAGTGGCTTCAGAGGTCTCAGAAGATCAGTCTGCTGCTACATGTGATCCCTCCCCACCAGCACCAGCCAAGAATTGGGTGCAGGACCTGACTAATCAGGGTTTGGTTGCTGTAGTGTTAGTGGGGGTTAACTGGAATCTTTGGAGCAGAGGCCTTCCCAGAACTCAATTAGCTGCAGATAATTGTGGTCATGGCGCTGCTCTGTGCCAAGGAAATGCCAAGGACTCCAGTGCAGGGAGAAGAGTTCCCTGGAAGAATGTGGAACATAGGGAGAATTTTGCAGTTGCATCCAGAATCCACAAAACAAAGTCCTGCCTCCAGTTGACCAAAGAGATTCAAAACCAACTCCTGAAGCTTTTACCACTGAGAGCACATTGAAACGTTTCCAACAACTTGGCAAAGATTTGGAGATGGAGTGTGATAGGTGAGTCCTTGCCTCCAGCTCCCTGCAGTTTCCCCATTACTCATGTGAGGAGTTGTGATCAAATCCCAGACTTTCTTAATGCATAAAAACCTTTGTGCAGTCCTTGCCATGGCCCTTTCCAATGCCAGATGTGAGACCCAGCACTCACATCTACTCGCTAACCTTGTGCAAGCTGCTGTTACTGGTAATCCTCTCTGCCACCACCTTTTGTCACTGCCTGAGACCTTTCCTGTCCGTTACCCAGCGCAGCGCTGAAACAGCAGGGATCCGTATGTACAGTAAATTGACTTTAGCTTTTGCCTTGAGCAGCTAAAAATGAAACAAGAAAAGGGGGCAAACACTGATTAAAAACAAGTTATAACCTCTGTTGCAGAAGGGACAACCTGTCATCAGAGCATCTTCTGCCATGCTCCGCTTCTCCACTGCAGAGTAAACAATTTTGTCCTCGCTTCCGAATCGAAACACCTGAACTATGTGGCCTCAGCTTTGAAAAAATTGTAGGCTCATTCTGGGGAGGGACAGGCAATTTTCCTCAGAGAAAATTGTTAAATGTCAGTCATCCTCCTGTGGCATCCCCAGAAGCGACACTGCTTCTGAAGGTCTGGGATCTGTTCCAGCAGGGCAACGGGATGCAGTTGCAATGCTTAATTCATAAACCAGTGTGGCCTCTGTGGGAGAGGTGGTGGCTGGATGGTGGTGTAGGAGCAACAGGACAGAGAAATTCAAAGGGACTTTTACTTGCTGGGTGCATGGGACAGAGGGCTGTCAGCAGGGATGTCTCCTCTCAGCGGGCTGCAGTGGGGCTGAGCTGGGGTAATGGTCTTGCTTGGAGGTCTGTCCCAGCCTGACACTTCCCTCTGCCGATGTAGGTGCTGTTGACTCTTCTCTAATTCTGCTTTGGGGCAAGGGAAACTTTATTTAACAAATAGCGGATTTCTTTACCAAAGGGAGCTGTGAGGCTGTTTCCCCTCTCAGATCCATCCATCCACAGCAGGGCAGCAGTGCCGGGGGCTGTCAGCAGCAAGGGCCAGCACATGTGTTTCAGTGGAGACACGCTTGCAATCAGACCTGTTCGCTCCGAAGTGATTAGGAAGAATTATCCTGGATTTGTTTGTTTTATTCACTGTAGATCTCTGTATTTCTCTTTCTAGCCATTGATTTGAGCTCCAGACATTATGTTGTGGTGAAATGTAAATTCTTTCCCTGGCTCAATTGTTCTTGGGTTTAGCCATCTCACAGACATCCTTCTCATTTGTTACCAGCAATTTGCTGTAAAGTCTTTCAGAGATGTCAGCCCTGGGGGAAAGTATGGCCTCAAGTGACCTAGTTGGAGCCGTAAAGTGATTTTGCACTGAGGAGGGGACAAAGTCTAAATTTTACTTCCTTCAAACCACAGCTTAGCTCTCTGATCCCTGTTGAACAGGCGCCTCTGTGTTTGTCTCCAGGAGAAAATGTATTAGTATTTTGCTTTAGATGGACAAGGGTAGAAATTCATCTTCAAGAAATTATTGAAGGCTTTAAATCTAATGTAGAGCAATTAGGTCCTGCTTGTGCTAATCAAGTACCTAAATCCTCAGCCAGGACAGGTCTGAGTCTGATCTGGAGATCCACGCTTTCGTATCAGGCACGGGGAAACTGTGGTATTTGAATCCCTGGGGCTCTAGCATTAGGAATTTATTTGGCCCAGAAAAAAGAGGATTTGAACCAGGGTCCCACAGCAGAATTAAAGCAAGAACGTTGTCTTTTACTTTACGTTCTTCTTCATTTGATGTGTAGGTATCTCTGGGGCCGTTCCTGACTGCCACCGTAAACTCAGATAAATCAAAGAGTGTGGATAAAGGAGGAAGGGAAGGGAAATTTTTTTTCTTGTTTTGCACTGTTAGGAAAACAAAGTCCTCTGAAGCTTTCTTTAATGTCTTTGAATTGGAGATCTGTTCTTGGTTTGGGATTTGTTTGGGGTTTTTTTGAGTAAACAAGCAGATGTGTTCGCTTGCCTGATAACTTCAGGTTCAGCCATGCGCTGATGAAAATGTATTTTTCAATACGAAATAACACATGACTGATAAGTGTGGTTTAGGTGTCTTGTTCTGGGATATGCTATAAGGTCTTGCTGTGGGAGTTCTCGTGCAAGTAAGAGGTTTTCAGGCTGGACCCTGACTACTCCTGGGAAAGGGCCAGGACAAGGCTGTTAGGGAGCCTGGATCAGTTCTTCCCGGACCTCAGGAAATGCTCAGCCTGGAACTGTCACTGAAATGGGTTTGTTCCCGCAAAAGGGGATCGTTTTTGACAAATGCTCTCTTTCCAGCAATCATCTATATTATTTTAAAAAAATTAATTAGGAAAGTATCTAATAAATGATGTCTCAATCTCATGGGCCATCTCGGAGCAGCGGTGCTTTGATTTCTCCCAGCCCTCCTTTGCCTCCTGCAGGGTGGCCAATCCCTTCCCTGCTCATTCCCATTTATCTTTGCTGCAGACAGGGAGGAATCATCAGTCAGTGCACAGAGCTCAGCAGTGATTGATACCAACAGGCCATTGATTGTGTTTAACAGACAGGAATTGCTGTTGCTGCCTTCCCTCCCCTTAGGTTTTCAAGTAATTTCTGCATTTTGCTGGTTTTCTGGCCCCTGCCTCCTTACCATTGACGCCACGTTCTCACTGTCCGATCACCTTATTCTCCATAATGCAGGCACACTGCTGGCTGCCTGGAAAATATATTGCTAGCTCAAGGGGAAAAAAAAAAAACAAACAAAACGCGAAAAACACCACCACAAGAGGAAGAGTGGATCAAGAGACTGTGCTCTGGCCTCTGTGGTGTCAGGAGACTCTTCTTTATCTGTCCCTTCCACAAAAAACATGGCATATTGCTGTATGGTTTGTTTGTTTGCACCTTTGTTTAGTGTTTTCTCTTTATAGCTGTGTCTTTGTTCATAATAGCCAAGGTACGGGAGTCTAGGCATCATATTTTCCTTTCTCTGATATAATCTGCCAGAACAGAAATGTTTAGCTGGAAAAGTTCCTGAGAAGCTCAGCGCTAATATCAGACGCGACAGTTTGATACAGCCACCAAAATAAAATTGCTTTTTCTGGGAAGAAACATTCTTCTGCAAAAGAGAGTGCTTGAGTTGATGCATCCAGAAATAGGATTAGATTGTTGTCAGGGGACTTGACTTATTTTGTTGGTCACAGTGAAAGCAAAGGCAGCCAAGAAAGAGTCAACAGGGGAGCAGTGTGCACCTAAAGAGCTCTGCGTGACTTAGGTGAAACTGCTACCAGTTCTTCCTTCTTTTCTTTGGGTGGAGGGTTGTCCACCTCAGGAGAGGTTTGAGGGGGGAAGAGCAGATGGAATTTATGGAAAGTTTGTGCTTCATTGCAGAGTTAAGGACAGGGCTGCAGGGCTACAGGACAAGATGTATTTCTCCAGGACCTGAGAATACTCTACGTCCTCAGAGCATTGTGATGTTTACTACCTGTCTTGGGTTTAAGTAGTTTAAGCAAATCTCAAAGGTGAATTTATTTACAGAGAGCATGTGACCAGTGAGATCTGGAAACAAAGGAAGAACCAGCTCTGAGATGGTTCCCTGTGAACTGTAAAAAAAGATGTTTAAATATCTCCTTAAACACGTGGAATGAGCCAGTGAGAACGATGTGTCTCCTGACAGCTCTGATGGGAAGCGCTTCCTGAGGTCAGTGAGCTGTGAAAGACTCATGTTTCCTCCCTTTTAATTGCTCTGTAAAAATATGAAGTGAATAGTGCACTTTCTAAAGGTCACCCAAAAGACAGTAAAATCAACAGAGTCCTTCCAGCTGGGATTCCTCCCTCTCCTCCTCAGAAGAGATGTGGATGGACGTGTCAAGGGCAAAGTCTTGTACCTTCTTCTAGGTCAGAATAGGTGCCCCATTGCTCTTTGCCCTGCCTGCCCTGCTGATTGATATGGGTTGAGGCCTTAGCTATGATGTCAGGGCTGCCCTGGGGTGTTTGGCTCCACAGATAAGAGCAATGTACCCCCAGAAACCACTGAAAGGCTGAGAAATGAAAATGGGCTGTTACTGTGAAATGCAGCATCTCCTCAGCTACCAAGCAGCCTGGGAGAAGGACCATCAGGGACTGGTTCCAGGGTGTCACGAAGAGTTTTTTGTCTTATCCAAGCTGGTGTGTGGTCACATGTCCTCCCCTCCCACATGTGCAGTAGTGGAGAGGAGGAGCAGCTGTGCCCAAGGGGTTTTGATGTAAGCGGGTGTGGGCTGTCAAGCTGTGATCTGAGCATCTAAAAGCTACCCCATAACTGAACTGGGAACAGCACGTGAGGGATAACAGCCAGGTGAGCTGCTCCCCGGGTGGTGTTGGCAGCGTATTTTGGGAATGGGACTGTTATACCTTTCCCGGAGCTCTGACAGTGTCTGGTGTCCAGCTGGCCACACATTCTGCCATCTGAGCTGTGCCACCCCGCACACAACTGCACTATCAGCCCTGAATTCCTCTTAATCTGCTGCTTTCCTGCAAGGTGATCTCTCAAGAACCTCTGTTGTGCTGTTAGTTCCCATCCTGACCAATTTATGGGCCCAGGCATGGTTTTTTCCTTGATGGAAAGCTGATCACCCCCTCTACACACTGCCAGTGACAGACCTTATCCCTGATGGTGCACTAGTAAAGGGGGGGTGTAAGGGGAGATGGGCGTGTGGGTTTGCCCTGAGTGCTCTAAGAGGACAATGAGGAGCCAAGGAGTAGAGCTCGGGTGTCTAAAGTCTTAGTCACATCTCTGCTGCATCCCTTTTCCTGCTCCTTTCCCGCTCCTTCCCAGTGTTGTTTCACCGCATCATTGTGCTATGACGTTAGGAACAGCCGAAGCTGTGTCTGCTGTTCATATGTACTTGATCTTGAAAAAGGGAGGTAGGGAAAATCCATGAGCTGTCATGTCTGAGATATGAAAAGGGAAGAGAGTTACCACTGAATTACCTGGAGTTGTACCGAAACAAACGTTACAGAGTCCATGTCATAAATCCCGGCAGCTTTTCAGGTGGATTCAGGAGGTATGTGCAGAGTCAGTGAGCTTAATGTTTCCTAGGATGGGTTGCTAAATAAAGTTATATGTAAGTTAATGCACGCTGCCACATAGAAGATATTGCCATGGAAGCACTGAGAATCATTTCCTTACAAGTCTAATTTCATTCCTTTTTCTTTGTCAATTAACACAAAACTCCACTATTAATATTAACCAATACAAGCCTGGAAGAGGTCTTGTACTTAGTAAAGAGATGATGAGAAGGAAATGGTTCCGTTCATCATCTTCCAAAGGGCACCAGATGCTCGCAGATTCAGCAGCTGAGAGCACATACTTGTATTTTGGTTTTTAAATTCTTACAAGAAATTTTAGAACAATTTGTAGTATAATTAGAACCGGTTAATTGAAGCGTGACTTGCTTTCAACATCAGAGTGCATTTGTGTTTTGAGTTTGGTAACTGGGTGCTTCCTGGGTGGGCCTGAACCCAGCAGCTGCTTTGCAGGGGTGGTCGACATCCTCAGGTGCTGCAGAAGGTCCCTGCTCAAACCTGCTGTGCTGTGAGGAGAGCAGGCCACTTGGTTTGGTGGCTTCTGATTATTCCATTTAATTTTCAGGGAAGATGAGCTCAGGTACTAGGAGTCGTCGTCCTCTTCACGCAGAAGGTTCATCTCACATGACAGCTTTCCTTGCCTTACTGGAAATGGCAGCGCTGGTTTTTGTTCTAGCAGGAACCCTAATGGGCAAAGGTTCAGACCTTTGCTGGTAATTCATCTGCTGTAATGTTCCTTATTATGTGATTTTAATGCAAGTGAGATTTTCTTTTCGGTGCTTGTTTGCTTAATGCAGTAACACTGTTCTGCAGCTCCGTCTGAGCGTTGCCAGTCTGGTCTGGGTATAGACCCCTGTCAAGCCCTTATGGCTGATATGGGCCATGGGGTAAAGCCATAGCAGAGTCATACTGCCAGTCTGGTGAGATCTTTGGTTCCCAGCCTGGTTCCCCTCAAATCATGGGTAAGTGGGGTATCCAGAGTCGAGGGTAAAGCAAACTCTGGGGCTCTGTCTCTAATTGGAATGCCTGTCAGCCGTCTCATTAGGCATGCACACACAGCGATTAGGAACAATGCAATTGTGTTAATCCACGTCTTCGTGTAAGTGGCAAGATGTGGGAACTTTTTGGGATTTGTAAAATGATTTATTTCACTCTGGGGAGCCTTTTTTTATGCTCTTACTGAAAACTGATGTGCCTAGTGCCAGCTCTGGCCTGACTGTGAGCTTTAGCGCTGCGCTTCCAGCATTGACAGCAGACAGTAACAATATTCCAGCCTCAGTGTTCCCTTAAACTTAGGTCTTCACCTCTCACCACCTCCCCTTCTCTCAGCAAATAAAATCTGTAACTTCAGTAACCACTTGCTCTTGAGAGAGCATGAATATCGAGGATCTTTTTCCACCCATCATTTGCGTAGCAATTAGGAGTGATGAATAAAGTCAGCAAAGTCGCATCTTGTCTCCATACATCTCCCTTGACTCTGTAAACTGCTTGAATCAATCGTCTGTTAGCAAATTGTCGGGACATTTACCACCATAACAGATGTAGCTGTGGCGTAAGCTGGAAGAGTCATCTGCAGGTGCATCATATCTTCTCGCTCCTAAATGTTTGATGTGATCTAATGTAGGATGCTCCAGCGCAGGTATGTGCTCCCTGCGTGCCCGGGGAATACAGAGTGGCTGGAATATTTCTGAACGCAGGTTCCAGCACAGCTAAGCCCTGCTTGCCCGTATGGGCTCGGTCTAACTTACAGGGGCCTGTATGGTCACGGTTCCAAAAGAGAAATGCCATCAGTGCCCTTGAGTTTTGGGTGGTCTCCTGTTTGTAACTGTGCACTTGAGCTCAGTAGACAATATAGAGGGAGAATCAAGTACTCGAGAAACCCCCCAGGCAGGAGAAATGCCAGCTTTTGTGGCTGTGGGGCTCTCAGGATGTTTGCATGCTGCTCTGATTTTGTGGTTGTGCACATACCCAACCGGTGATGTGACATTGGGAGAACCTTGCTGATGGAGGTTAAACTGCTGTGAGAATTTAGGCAAGGTTGGGGAAGAGTTTATAGAATTTAATTTGGGATTTAGCATCTCGTGTGGCAAGGATTCACTTCAACCGATGTGAGAGATCAGCAGTGTGAATGTCTACAGTCGACCGAGCCACCATGGGGTCTTGGGTTCCCTTTACAGAGTGGAAAGAACTGGGCACATAAAGGAGGTTCACAACGCTGCTTTCAGACATGGACTTTTGAACAAGGTGATGAGTGGCCTCAGTTCCACTGTCCGTGTGTCCCTAGGGAGGTACCTTTGCATGGAGGTCTGCAATGGTTAGGTCAGATACAGCTGCTTAATCCCTGTGAGTTCTGCCCAGCTGCAAGAAAGAGTTTGCTGTGTGGTTGTTCATGCAGTGAGGTATTAGACCCCAGAGAGGGGGTCAGCCTGACAATCACCTGATCTCAGTCACCCTCTGCAAACAGCTGTATCCATGGGCTACGAAGGGAACACGGGGCAACTGTGCTCCAGACATCAGCTCAAGTAGATTACGGGGTATAAATCCAGCCACCTGTAGTTTTGGCTCCCTGTCTAGCCACGAATACTTGCTTTCTCCACCATTTGTCCACCTTGTTGCTCGGCTGTATGGTCTGCTCCTCTGAAGAATGCTTGTAGGTGCTCTAATACTGACAGGGACATTCCTTAGACTGGAAAGGGAAGGGGGGAAACTTATCTCATGGAACTGCAGCTGTTTGTCAGCTAATCTAACATCCTCATTCAAGCTTCACTCTCTGACAGTGGCATGGTGCTGGTGCCTCCCTGGATCCGGGATCGATGTTGGATTTTGGCAGGGTCAGTCGCCGTCCAGACACACTGCTCTGCCTGTACCAACGGTAGAGATGCATTCGCTGGAGGAGATCAGGTGTTTATCGTTCAAGCAAGCAATATGAGTACCGTAAAGCCACCCTCTGCCTCTTAGATGGCAGATGATCTTTCTGTCGTACAGTGGTACCTTGCCTGGCACAG